>NW_026698198.1:0-82485 GCF_030435755.1 Ochotona princeps
TGGTTTCACATGCCACCAACTCCACATTCACAGGCAACTTCAGCGCCACAGCCGTTTTCAGACAGCCCTCAATGCAAAGGCTCTAGACGCAAATATTGGTGTGAGAGCTAATTCAATCAAGGAAACACTGCATGTTGCTGAAGGGAATATTGAGGAAGGATAAAGGAAGTGGTCCTTGTGGGAGAACAACTCCATTTGGCTCACTAACTTCACACACCATCAGGCTTCCAAGCAGCTCTCAAGGAAACTCAGTTTTCACACTCTATGCTTAGAGCCCTTTGTGTGCCTTGGATTGAAATGAAGCTTGGTGAGCATCCCACACAAACGAATGCTCCACATGCGGGTTTCACATGCCACCAACTCCACATTCTCAGGCAACTTCAGCGCCACAGCCATTTTCAGATAGCCCTCAATGCAAAGGCTCTAGACGCAAATATTGGTGTGAGAGCTAATTCAATCAAGGAAACACTGCATGTTGGTGAAGGGAATATTGAGGAAGGATAAAGGAAGTGGTCCTTGTGCGAGAACAACTCCATTTGGCTCACTAACTTCACACACCATCAGGCTTCCAAGCAGCTCTCAAAGAAACTCAGTTTTAACACTCTATGCTTAGTGCCCTTTGAGTGCATTATCTAGAATGAATCTAGTAGAGCATCCCACACAAACGAATGCTCCACATGCGGGTTTCACATGCCACCAACTCCACATTCACAGGCAACTTCAGCGCCACAGCCGTTTTCAGATAGCCCTCAATGCAAAGGCTCTAGACGCAAATATTGGTGTGAGAGCTAATTCAATCAAGGAAACACTGCATGTTGGTGAAGGGCATATTGAAGAAGGATCAGCCGAGTGTTTCTTGTGGGAGAACAACTCCATTTGGCTCACTAACTTCACACACCATCAGGCTTCCAAGCAGCTCTCAAGGAAACTCAGTTTTCACACTCTATGCTTAGTGCCCTTTGAGTGCCTAGGACTGAAATGAATCTTGGTGAGCATCCCACACAAACGAATGCTCCACATGCGGGTTTCACATGCCACCAACTCCACATTCACAGGCAACTTCAGTGCCACAGCCGCTTTCAGATAGCCCTCAATGCAAAGGCTCTAGACGCAAATATTGGTGTGAGAGCTAATTCAATCAAGGAAACACTGCATGTTGGTGAAGGGCATATTTAAAAAAGGATCACCCAAGTGGTGCTTGTGGGAGAACAACTCCATTTGGCTCACTAACTTCACACACCATCAGGCTTCCAAGCAGCTCTCAAGGAAACTCAGTTTTCACACTCTATGCTTAGTGCCCTTTGTGTGCCTAGGACTGAAATGAAACTTGGTGAGCATCCCACACAAACGAATGCTCCACATGCGGGTTTCACATGCCACCAACTCCACATTTTCACACAATTTCAGCGCCACAGCCGTTTTCAGATAGCCCTCAATGCAAAGGCTCTAGACGCAAATATTGGTGTGAGAGTTAATTCAATCAAGGAAACACTGCATGCTGGTGAAGGGCATATTGAAGAAGGATCAGCCGAGTGGTTCTTGTGGGAGAACAACTCCATTTGGCTCACTAACTTCACACACCATCAGGCTTCCAAGCAGCTCTCAAGGAAACTCAGTTTTCACACTCTATGCTTAGTGCCCTTTGAGTGCATTATCTAGGATTGAATCTGGTAGAGCATCCCACACAAACGAATGCTCCACATGCGGGTTTCACATGCCACCAACTCCACATTCACAGGCAAACTTCAGCGCCACAGCCGTTTTCAGACAGCCCTCAATGCAAAGGCTCTAGATGCAAATATTGGTGTGAGAGCTAATTCAATCTTGGAAACACTTCATGTTGGTGAAGGTAATATTGAGGAAGGATCAAGGAAGTGGTCCTTGTGGGAGAACAACTCCATTTGGCTCACTAACTTCACACACCATCAGGCTTCCAAGCAGCTCTCAAGGAAACTCAGTTTTCACACTCTATGCTTAGAGCCCTTTGTGTGCCTTGGATTGAAATGAAGCTTGGTGAGCATCCCACACAAACGAATGCTCCACATGCGGGTTTCACATGCCACCAACTCCACATTTTCACACAATTTCAGCGCCACAGCCGTTTTCAGATAGCCCTCAATGCAAAGGCTCTAGACGCAAATATTGGTGTGAGAGCTAATTCAATCAAGGAAACACTGCATGCTGGTGAAGGGCATATTGAAGAAGGATCAGCCGAGTGGTTCTTGTGGGAGAACAACTCCATTTGGCTCACTAACTTCACACACCATCAGGCTTCCAAGCAGCTCTCAAGGAAACTCAGTTTTCACACTCTATGCTTAGTGCCCTTTGAGTGCATTATCTAGGATTGAATCTGGTAGAGCATCCCACACAAACGAATGCTCCACATGCGGGTTTCACATGCCACCAACTCCACATTCACAGGCAACTTCAGCGCCACAGCCGTTTTCAGACAGCCCTCAATGCAAAGGCTCTAGATGCAAATATTGGTGTGAGAGCTAATTCAATCAAGGAAACACTGCATGTTGGTGAAGGTAATATTGAGGAAGGATCAAGGAAGTGGTCCTTGTGGGAGAACAACTCCATTTGGCTCACTAACTTCACACACCATCAGGCTTCCAAGCAGCTCTCAAGGAAACTCAGTTTTCTTTTTTTTTTTTTTTTAATTTTATTTTAGATTCATTAATTACATTGTATTATGCGACACAGTTTCATAGGTACTGGGATTCTCCCCACCCCTCCCAAAACCCTCCCACCATGGTGGATTCCTCTACCTTGTTGCATAACCACAGTTCAAGTTCAGTTGAGATTCCCCCATTGCAAGCATATACCAAACATAGAGTCCAGCATCTTATTGTCCAGATAAGTTCAACGGCTTCTTAGGTATACCCTCTCTGGTCTGAAGACAGAGCCAGCAGACTATCATCCCGATCAATTAAAAGCTCCAACATACCATCAGCAAAAATTTACATCACCATGGAATTAATTGACATAGTAACGAGTAACCAATATGGTAAAAGTAAATGCGATTTCTTATCCACCTTCTGTGACTACCTCATTGACATTTCAATTTAGGTTTATACACAACATATAACATTCATAACATAACTTGTTATACATAACATCGTGTCATCTTAAATTAAGGCAAACCTGTGGTATTTAACCTTTTGGGATTGGCTCATTTCCCTTAGCATTATGGTTTCCAGTTTGGCCCATTTGGCCACAAAGAACTGCATTTTGTTTTGTTTAATAGCTGAGTAGTATTCCATGGAGTAGATGAACCATAGCTTTCTTATCCAATCCTCTGTTGATGGGCATTTTGGTTGCTTCCATGTCTTTGCAATTACTGATTGTGCTGCTATGAGCATAGGAGTGCATGTTGGTTTCTCATAAAACAAGTGTTCTGGATATATTCCTAGGAGTGCTATTGCTGGATCATACGGTATGTTGTATTTGAGTTGTTTGAATGTTCTCCATACTGATTTCCATAGAGGCTGTACCACCTGCAGCCCCACCAGCAGTGGAGTAGGGTTCCCTTTTCCCCGCAACCTCGCCAACAAGTGTTGTTGGTGCTTTTATTCATGTGGGCCAGTCTTACTGGCGTTAGGTGGTACCTCATTGATGTTTTAATTTGGATTTCCCTTATTGCCAGGGAACTTGAGCATTTTTTCATATGTTTATTTGCCATTTGGGTTTGTTCCTTTGTGAAGTGTTTGCCCATTTCCCGTGCCCATTTCTTGAGTGGCTTGTTTGTTTTGACATTTTGGTTGTTTTGTAGCTCTTTGTATATTCTGGAGATCAGCCCTCTATCACCTAAGTCGTGTGCAAAGATCTTCTCCCATTCTGTGGGTTGCCTTTTTACTTTGTTGATTGTTTCTCTAGCTGTACAGAAGCTTCTTAGTTTGATGAGGTCCCAATTGTTTATTTTGGTCTTGATTTCTACTGCATTTGGAGTCTTTTTTAGGAAGTGAGGGCCTACCCCTAAGTGTTCCAGTGTGTTTCCAACATTTTCTTCCAAAAGTTTGAAGGTTTCTGGATGTAGGTTTAAATCTTTTACCATTTGGATTTGATCTTAGTATATGGTGAGAGATGTGGGTCTATCTTTTTGTTTCTGCAGGCTATCAACCAGTTGTCCCAACAGCATTTATTGAACAGACCTTCCCATTTGCCTGGGTTGTCATTTGTCTTTTTGTCAAAGATTATTTGGCTGTATTTCTGAGGGTTCCCATCTGGTGTTTCTATTCTGCTCCATTGATCTTCTTCTCTATTTTTGTGCCAGTACCAGGCTGTTTTGATAACCACTGCCCTATAGTATGTCCAGAGGTCCGGAACTGTGATTCCCCCTGCTAACTACCTGTTCTTGAGAATGGTTCTAGCTATTCGTGGTTTTTTGTGTTTCCAGATGAACCTTTGAATCATTGGGAAACTCAGTTTTCACACTCTATGCTTAGAGCCCTTTGTGTGCCTTGGATTGAAATGAAGCTTGGTGAGCATCCCACACAAACGAATGCTCCACATGCGGGTTCCACATGCCACCAACTCCACATTCTCAGGCAACTTCAGTGCCACAGCCATTTTCAGATAGCCCTCAATGCAAAGCCTCTAGATGTAAATATTGGTGTGAGAGCTAATTCAATCAAGGAAACACTGCATGTTGGTGAAGGGCATATTGAAGAAGGATCAGCCGAGTAGTTCTTGTGGGAGAACAACTCCATTTGGCTCACTAACTTCACACACCATCAGGCTTCCAAGCAGCTCTCAAGGAAACTCAGTTTTCACACTCTATGCTTAGTGCCCTTTGAGTGCATTATCTAGGATTGAATCTGGTAGAGCATCCCACACAAACGAATGCTCCACATGCGGGTTTCACATGCCACCAACTCCACATTCACAGGCAACTTCAGCGCCACAGCCGTTTTCAGACAGCCCTCAATGCAAAGGCTCTAGACGCAAATATTGGTGTGAGAGCTAATTCAATCAAGGAAACACTGCATGTTGCTGAAGGGAATATTGAGGAAGGATAAAGGAAGTGGTCCTTGTGGGAGAACAACTCCATTTGGCTCACTAACTTCACACACCATCAGGCTTCCAAGCAGCTCTCAAGGAAACTCAGTTTTCACACTCTATGCTTAGAGCCCTTTGTGTGCCTTGGATTGAAATGAAGCTTGGTGAGCATCCCACACAAACGAATGCTCCACATGCGGGTTTCACATGCCACCAACTCCACATTCTCAGGCACTTCAGCGCCACAGCCATTTTCAGATAGCCCTCAATGCAAAGGCTCTAGACGCAAATATTGGTGTGAGAGCTAATTCAATCAAGGAAACACTGCATGTTGGTGAAGGGAATATTGAGGAAGGATAAAGGAAGTGGTCCTTGTGCGAGAACAACTCCATTTGGCTCACTAACTTCACACACCATCAGGCTTCCAAGCAGCTCTCAAAGAAACTCAGTTTTAACACTCTATGCTTAGTGCCCTTTGAGTGCATTATCTAGGAATGAATCTAGTAGAGCATCCCACACAAACGAATGCTCCACATGCGGGTTTCACATGCCACCACTCCACATTCACAGGCAACTTCAGCGCCACAGCCGTTTTCAGATAGCCCTCAATGCAAAGGCTCTAGACGCAATATTGGTGTGAGAGCTAATTCAATCAAGGAAACACTGCATGTTGGTGAAGGGCATATTGAAGAAGGATCAGCCGAGTGTTTCTTGTGGGAGAACAACTCCATTTGGCTCACTAACTTCACACACCATCAGGCTTCCAAGCAGCTCTCAAGGAAACTCAGTTTTCACACTCTATGCTTAGTGCCCTTTGAGTGCCTAGGACTGAAATGAATCTTGGTGAGCATCCCACACAAACGAATGCTCCACATGCGGGTTTCACATGCCACCAACTCCACATTCACAGGCAACTTCAGTGCCACAGCCGCTTTCAGATAGCCCTCAATGCAAAGGCTCTAGACGCAAATATTGGTGTGAGAGCTAATTCAATCAAGGAAACACTGCATGTTGGTGAAGGGCATATTTAAAAAAGGATCACCCAAGTGGTGCTTGTGGGAGAACAACTCCATTTGGCTCACTAACTTCACACACCATCAGGCTTCCAAGCAGCTCTCAAGGAAACTCAGTTTTCACACTCTATGCTTAGTGCCCTTTGTGTGCCTAGGACTGAAATGAAACTTGGTGAGCATCCCACACAAACGAATGCTCCACATGCGGGTTTCACATGCCACCAACTCCACATTTTCACACAATTTCAGCGCCACAGCCGTTTTCAGATAGCCCTCAATGCAAAGGCTCTAGACGCAAATATTGGTGTGAGAGTTAATTCAATCAAGGAAACACTGCATGCTGGTGAAGGGCATATTGAAGAAGGATCAGCCGAGTGGTTCTTGTGGGAGAACAACTCCATTTGGCTCACTAACTTCACACACCATCAGGCTTCCAAGCAGCTCTCAAGGAAACTCAGTTTTCACACTCTATGCTTAGTGCCCTTTGAGTGCATTATCTAGGATTGAATCTGGTAGAGCATCCCACACAAACGAATGCTCCACATGCGGGTTTCACATGCCACCAACTCCACATTCACAGGCAACTTCAGCGCCACAGCCGTTTTCAGACAGCCCTCAATGCAAAGGCTCTAGATGCAAATATTGGTGTGAGAGCTAATTCAATCTTGGAAACACTTCATGTTGGTGAAGGTAATATTGAGGAAGGATCAAGGAAGTGGTCCTTGTGGGAGAACAACTCCATTTGGCTCACTAACTTCACACACCATCAGGCTTCCAAGCAGCTCTCAAGGAAACTCAGTTTTCACACTCTATGCTTAGAGCCCTTTGTGTGCCTTGGATTGAAATGAAGCTTGGTGAGCATCCCACACAAACGAATGCTCCACATGCGGGTTCCACATGCCACCAACTCCACATTCTCAGGCAACTTCATTGCCACAGCAATTTTCAGATAGCCCTCAATGCAAAGCCTCTAGATGTAAATATTGGTGTGAGAGCTAATTCAATCAAGGAAACACTGCATGTTGGTGAAGGGCATATTGAAGAAGGATCAGCCGAGTAGTTCTTGTGGGAGAACAACTCCATTTGGCTCACTAACTTCACACACCATCAGGCTTCCAAGCAGCTCTCAAGGAAACTCAGTTTTCACACTCTATGCTTAGTGCCCTTTGAGTGCATTATCTAGGATTGAATCTGGTAGAGCATCCCACACAAACGAATGCTCCACATGCGGGTTTCACATGCCACCAACTCCACATTCACAGGCAACTTCAGCGCCACAGCCGTTTTCAGACAGCCCTCAATGCAAAGGCTCTAGACGCAAATATTGGTGTGAGAGCTAATTCAATCAAGGAAACACTGCATGTTGGTGAAGGGAATATTGAGGAAGGATAAAGGAAGTGGTCCTTGTGGGAGAACAACTCCATTTGGCTCACTAACTTCACACACCATCAGGCTTCCAAGCAGCTCTCAAGGAAACTCAGTTTTCACACTCTATGCTTAGAGCCCTTTGTGTGCCTTGGATTGAAATGAAGCTTGGTGAGCATCCCACACAAACGAATGCTCCACATGCGGGTTTCACATTCCACCAACTCCACATTCTCAGGCAACTTCAGCGCCACAGCCATTTTCAGATAGCCCTCAATGCAAAGGCTCTAGACGCAAATATTGGTGTGAGAGCTAATTCAATCAAGGAAACACTGCATGTTGGTGAAGGGAATATTGAGGAAGGATAAAGGAAGTGGTCCTTGTGCGAGAACAACTCCATTTGGCTCACTAACTTCACACACCATCAGGCTTCCAAGCAGCTCTCAAAGAAACTCAGTTTTCACACTCTATGCTTAGTGCCCTTTGAGTGCATTATCTAGGAATGAATCTAGTTGAGCATCCCACACAAACGAATGCTCCACATGCGGGTTTCACATGCCACCAACTCCACATTCACAGGCAACTTCAGCGCCACAGCCGTTTTCAGATAGCCCTCAATGCAAAGGCTCTAGACGCAAATATTGGTGTGAGAGCTAATTCAATCAAGGAAACACTGCATGTTGGTGAAGGGCATATTGAAGAAGGATCAGCCGAGTGTTTCTTGTGGGAGAACAACTCCATTTGGCTCACTAACTTCACACACCATCAGGCTTCCAAGCAGCTCTCAAGGAAACTCAGTTTTCACACTCTATGCTTAGTGCCCTTTGAGTGCCTATGACTGAAATGAATCTTGGTGAGCATCCCACACAAACGAATGCTCCACATGCGGGTTTCACATGCCACCAACTCCACATTCACAGGCAACTTCAGTGCCACAGCCGCTTTCAGATAGCCCTCAATGCAAAGGCTCTAGACGCAAATATTGGTGTGAGAGCTAATTCAATCAAGGAAACACTGCATGTTGGTGAAGGGCATATTTAAAAAAGGATCACCCAAGTGGTGCTTGTGGGAGAACAACTCCATTTGGCTCACTAACTTCACACACCATCAGGCTTCCAAGCAGCTCTCAAGGAAACTCAGTTTTCACACTCTATGCTTAGTGCCCTTTGTGTGCCTAGGACTGAAATGAAACTTGGTGAGCATCCCACACAAACGAATGCTCCACATGCGGGTTTCACATGCCACCAACTCCACATTTTCACACAATTTCAGCGCCACAGCCGTTTTCAGATAGCCCTCAATGCAAAGGCTCTAGACGCAAATATTGGTGTGAGAGTTAATTCAATCAAGGAAACACTGCATGCTGGTGAAGGGCATATTGAAGAAGGATCAGCCGAGTGGTTCTTGTGGGAGAACAACTCCATTTGGCTCACTAACTTCACACACCATCAGGCTTCCAAGCAGCTCTCAAGGAAACTCAGTTTTCACACTCTATGCTTAGTGCCCTTTGAGTGCATTATCTAGGATTGAATCTGGTAGAGCATCCCACACAAACGAATGCTCCACATGCGGGTTCCACATGCCACCAACTCCACATTCACAGGCAACTTCAGCTCCACAGCCGTTTTCAGACAGCCCTCAATGCAAAGGCTCTAGATGCAAATATTGGTGTGAGAGCTAATTCAATCTTGGAATCACTTCATGTTGGTGAAGGTAATATTGAGGAAGGATCAAGGAAGTGGTCCTTGTGGGAGAACAACTCCATTTGGCTCACTAACTTCACACACCATCAGGCTTCCAAGCAGCTCTCAAGGAAACTCAGTTTTCACACTCTATGCTTAGAGCCCTTTGTGTGCCTTGGATTGAAATGAAGCTTGGTGAGCATCCCACACAAACGAATGCTCCACATGCGGGTTCCACATGCCACCAACTCCACATTCTCAGGCAACTTCAGTGCCACAGCAATTTTCAGATAGCCCTCAATGCAAAGCCTCTAGATGTAAATATTGGTGTGAGAGCTAATTCAATCAAGGAAACACTGCATGTTGGTGAAGGGCATATTGAGGAAGGATCAGCCGAGTAGTTCTTGTGGGAGAACAACTCCATTTGGCTCACTAACTTCACACACCATCAGGCTTCCAAGCAGCTCTCAAGGAAACTCAGTTTTCACACTCTATGCTTAGTGCCCTTTGAGTGCATTATCTAGGATTGAATCTGGTAGAGCATCCCACACAAACGAATGCTCCACATGCGGGTTTCACATGCCACCAACTCCACATTCACAGGCAACTTCAGCGCCACAGCCGTTTTCAGACAGCCCTCAATGCAAAGGCTCTAGACGCAAATATTGGTGTGAGAGCTAATTCAATCAAGGAAACACTGCATGTTGGTGAAGGGAATATTGAGGAAGGATAAAGGAAGTGGTCCTTGTGGGAGAACAACTCCATTTGGCTCACTAACTTCACACACCATCAGGCTTCCAAGCAGCTCTCAAGGAAACTCAGTTTTCACACTCTATGCTTAGAGCCCTTTGTGTGCCTTGGATTGAAATGAAGCTTGGTGAGCATCCCACACAAACGAATGCTCCACATGCGGGTTTCACATGCCACCAACTCCACATTCTCAGGCAACTTCAGCGCCACAGCCATTTTCAGATAGCCCTCAATGCAAAGGCTCTAGACGCAAATATTGGTGTGAGAGCTGATTCAATCAAGGAAACACTGCATGTTGGTGAAGGGCATATTGAAGAAGGATCAGCCGAGTGGTTCTTGTGGGAGAACAACTCCATTTGGCTCACTAACTTCACACACCATCAGGCTCCAAGCAGCTCTCAAGGAAACTCAGTTTTCACACTCTATGCTTAGTGCCCTTTGTGTGCCTAGGACTGAAATGAAACTTGGTGAGCATCCCACACAAACGCATGCTCCACATGCGGGTTTCACATGCCACCAACTCCACATTTTCACACAACTTCAGCGCCACAGCCGTTTTCAGATAGCCCTCAATGCAAAGGCTCTAGACGCAAATATTGGTGTGAGAGCTAATTCAATCAAGGAAACACTGCATCTTGCTGAAGGGCATATTGAAGAAGGATCAGCCGAGTGGTTCTTGTGGGAGAACAACTCCATTTGGCTCACTAACTTCACGCACCATCAGGCTTCCAAGCAGCTCTCAAGAAAACTCAGTTTTCACACTCTATGCTTAGTGCCCTTTGTGTGCCTATGACTGAAATGAAGCTTGGTGAGCATTCCACACAAAAGAATGCTCCACATGCGGGTTTCACATGCCACCAACTCCACATTCACAGGCAACTTCAGTGCCACAGCCGTTTTCAGATAGCCCTCAATGCAAAGGCTCTAGACGCAAATATTGGTGTGAGAGCTAATTCAATCAAGGAAACACTGCATGTTGGTGAAGGGCATATTGAAGAAGGATCAACCAAGTGGTCCTTGTGGGAGAACAACTCCATTTGGCTCACTAACTTCACACACCATCAGGCTTCCAAGCAGCTCTCAAGGAAACTCAGTTTTCACACTCTATGATTAGTGCCCTTTGAGTGCCTATGACTGAAATGAAGCTTGGTGAGCATCCCACACAAACGAATGCTCCACATGCGGGTTTCACATGCCACCAACTCCACATTCACAGGCAACTTCAGTGCCACAGCCGCTTTCAGATAGCCCTCAATGCAAAGGCTCTAGACGCAAATATTGGTGTGAGAGCTAATTCAATCAAGGAAACACTGCATGTTGGTGAAGGGCATATTGAAGAAGGATCAACCAAGTGGTCCTTGTGCGAGAACAACTCCATTTGGCTCACTAACTTCACACACCATCAGGCTTCCAAGCAGCTCTCAAGGAAACTCAGTTTTCACACTCTAGGCTTAGTGCCCTTTGAGTGCATTATCTAGGAATGAATCTAGTAGAGCATCACACACAAACGAATGCTCCACATGCGGGTTTCACATGCCACCAACTCCACATTCACAGGCAACTTCAGCGCCACAGCCGCTTTCAGATAGCCCTCAATGCAAAGGCTCTAGACGCAAATATTGGTGTGAGAGCTATTTCAATCAAGGAAACACTGCATGTTGGTGAAGGGCTTATTGAAGACGGATCAGCCAAGTGGTTCTTGTGGGAGAACAACTCCATTTGGCTCACTAACTTCACACACCATCAGGCTTCCAAGCAGCTCTCAGGAAACTCAGTTTTCACACTCTATGCTTAGTGCCCTTTGAGTGCATTATCAGGATTGAATCTGGTAGAGCATCCCACACAAACGAATGCTCCACATGCGGGTTTCACATGCCACCAACTCCACATTCACAGGCAACTTCAGCGCCACAGCCGTTTTCAGACAGCCCTCAATGCAAAGGCTCTAGATGCAAATATTAGTGTGAGAGCTAATTCAATCAGGAAACACTTCATGTTGGTGAAGGTAATATTGAGGAAGGATCAAGGAAGTGGTCCTTGTGGGAGAACAACTCCATTTGGCTCACTAACTTCACACACCATCAGGCTTCCAAGCAGCTCTCAAGGAAACTCAGTTTTCACACTCTATGCTTAGAGCCCTTTGTGTGCCTTGGATTGAAATGAAGCTTGGTGAGCATCCCACACAAACGAATGCTCCACATGCGGGTTTCACATGCCACCAACTCCACATTCTCAGGCAACTTCAGTGCAACAGCCATTTTCAGATAGCCCTCAATGCAAAGCCTCTAGATGTAAATATTGGTGTGAGAGCTAATTCAATCAAGGAAACACTGCATGTTGGTGAAGGGCATATTGAAGAAGGATCAGCCGAGTAGTTCTTGTGGGAGAACAACTCCATTTGGCTCACTAACTTCACACACCATCAGGCTTCCAAGCAGCTCTCAAGGAAACTCAGTTTTCACACTCTATGCTTAGTGCCCTTTGAGTGCATTATCTAGGATTGAATCTGGTAGAGCATCCCACACAAACGAATGCTCCACATGCGGGTTTCACATGCCACCAACTCCACATTCACAGGCAACTTCAGCGCCACAGCCGTTTTCAGACAGCCCTCAATGCAAAGGCTCTAGACGCAAATATTGGTGTGAGAGCTAATTCAATCAAGGAAACACTGCATGTTGGTGAAGGGAATATTGAGGAAGGATAAAGGAAGTGGTCCTTGTGGGAGAACAACTCCATTTGGCTCACTAACTTCACACACCATCAGGCTTCCAAGCAGCTCTCAAGGAAACTCAGTTTTCACACTCTATGCTTAGAGCCCTTTGTGTGCCTTGGATTGAAATGAAGCTTGGTGAGCATCCCACACAAACGCATGCTCCACATGCGGGTTTCACATGCCACCAACTCCACATTTTCACACAACTTCAGCGCCACAGCCGTTTTCAGATAGCCCTCAATGCAAAGGCTCTAGACGCAAATATTGGTGTGAGAGCTAATTCAATCAAGGAAACACTGCATCTTGCTGAAGGGCATATTGAAGAAGGATCAGCCGAGTGGTTCTTGTGGGAGAACAACTCCATTTGGCTCACTAACTTCACACACCATCAGGCTTCCAAGCAGCTCTCAAGAAAACTCAGTTTTCACACTCTATGCTTAGTGCCCTTTGTGTGCCTATGACTGAAATGAAGCTTGGTGAGCATTCCACACAAAAGAATGCTCCACATGCGGGTTTCACATGCCACCAACTCCACATTCACAGGCAACTTCAGTGCCACAGCCGTTTTCAGATAGCCCTCAATGCAAAGGCTCTAGACGCAAATATTGGTGTGAGAGCTAATTCAATCAAGGAAACACTGCATGTTGGTGAAGGGCATATTGAAGAAGGATCAACCAAGTGGTCCTTGTGCGAGAACAACTCCATTTGGCTCACTAACTTCACACACCATCAGGCTGCCAAGCAGCTCTCAAGGAAACTCAGTTTTCACACTCTATGATTAGTGCCCTTTGAGTGCCTATGACTGAAATGAAGCTTGGTGAGCATCCCACACAAACGAATGCTCCACATGCGGGTTTCACATGCCACCAACTCCACATTCACAGGCAACTTCAGTGCCACAGCCGCATTCAGATAGCCCTCAATGCAAAGGCTCTAGACGCAAATATTGGTGTGAGAGCTAATTCAATCAAGGAAACACTGCATGTTGGTGAAGGGCATATTGAAGAAGGATCAACCAAGTGGTCCTTGTGCGAGAACAACTCCATTTGGCTCACTAACTTCACACACCATCAGGCTTCCAAGCAGCTCTCAAGGAAACTCAGTTTTCACACTCTATGCTTAGTGCCCTTTGAGTGCATTATCTAGGAATGAATCTAGTAGAGCATCACACACAAACGAATGCTCCACATGCGGGTTTCACATGCCACCAACTCCACATTCACAGGCAACTTCTGCGCCACAGCCGCTTTCAGATAGCCCTCAATGCAAAGGCTCTAGACGCAAATATTGGTGTGAGAGCTATTTCAATCAAGGAAACACTGCATGTTGGTGAAGGGCTTATTGAAGAAGGATCAGCCGAGTGGTTCTTGTGGGAGAACAACTCCATTTGGCTCACTAACTTCACACACCATCAGGCTTCCAAGCAGCTCTCAAGGAAACTCAGTTTTCACACTCTATGCTTAGTGCCCTTTGTGTGCCTTGGATTTAAATGAAGCTTGGTGAGCATCCCACACAAACGAATGCTCCACATGCGGGTTTCAC
This sequence comes from Ochotona princeps, assembly GCF_030435755.1. Lineage (NCBI taxonomy): Eukaryota > Metazoa > Chordata > Mammalia > Lagomorpha > Ochotonidae > Ochotona > Ochotona princeps. The sequence goes on from NW_026698198.1 coordinate 14,070, forward strand.
ATGCCACCAACTCCTCATTCTCAGGCAACTTCAGTGCCACAGCCATTTTCAGATAGCCCTCAATGCAAAGCCTCTAGATGTAAATATTGGTGTGAGAGCTAATTCAATCAAGGAAACACTGCATATTGGTGAAGGGCATATTGAAGAAGAATCAGCCGAGTGGTCCTTGTGGGAGAACAACTCCATTTGGCTCACTAACTTCACACACAATCAGGCTTCCAAGCAGCTCTCAAGGAAACTCAGTTTTCACACTCTATGCTTAGTGCCCTTTGAGTGCCTAGGACTGAAATGAAGCTTGCTGAGCATCCCACACAAACGAATGCTCCACATGCGGGTTTCACATGCCACCAACTCCACATTCTCAGGCAACTTCAGCGCCACAGCCATTTTCAGATAGCCCTCAATGCAAAGGCTCTAGACGCAAATATTGGTGTGAGAGCTAATTCAATCAAGGAAACACTGCATGTTGGTGAAGGGCATATTGAAGAAGGATCAGCCGAGTGGTTCTTGTGGGAGAACAACTCCATTTGGCTCACTAACTTCACACACCATCAGGTTTCCAAGCAGCTCTCAAGGAAACTCAGTTTTCACACTCTATGCTTAGTGCCCTTTGTGTGCCTAGGACTGAAATGAAGCTTGCTGAACATCCCACACAAACGAATGCTCCACATGCGGGTTTCACATGCCACCAACTCCACATTCACAGGCAACTTCAGCGCCACAGCCGTTTTCAGATAGCCCTCAATGCAAAGGCTCTAGACGCAAATATTGGTGTGAGAGCTAATTCAATCAAGGAAACACTGCATGTTGGTGAAGGGCATATTGAAGAAGGATCAGCCGAGTGGTTCTTGTGGGAGAACAACTCCATTTGGCTCACTAACTTCACACACCATCAGGCTTCCAAGCAGCTCTCAAGGAAACTCAGTTTTCACACTCTATGATTAGTGCCCTTTGAGTGCCTAGGACTGAAATGAAGCTTGGTGAGCATCCCACACAAACGAATGCTCCACATGCGGGTTTCACATGCCACCAACTCCACATTCACAGGCAACTTCAGCGCCACAGCCATTTTCAGATAGCCCTCAATGCAAAGGCTCTAGACGCAAATATTGGTGTGAGAGCTAATTCAATCAAGGAAACACTGCATGTTGGTGAAGGGCATATTGAAGAAGGATCAGCCGAGTGGTTCTTGTGGGAGAACAACTCCATTTGGCTCACTAACTTCACACACCATCAGGCTTCCAAGCAGCTCTCAAGGAAACTCAGTTTTCACACTCTATGATTAGTGCCCTTTGAGTGCCTAGGACTGAAATGAAGCTTGGTGAGCATCCCACACAAACGAATGCTCCACATGCGGGTTCCACATGCCACCAACTCCACATTCTCAGGCAACTTCAGCGCCACAGCCATTTTCAGATAGCCCTCAATGCAAAGGCTCTAGACGCAAATATTGGTGTGAGAGCTAATTCAATCAAGGAAACACTGCATGTTGGTGAAGGGCATATTGAAGAAGGATCAACCAAGTGGTCCTTGTGCGAGAACAACTCCATTTGGCTCACTAACTTCACACACCATCAGGCTTCCATGCAGCTCTCAAGGAAACTCGGTTTTCACACTCTATGCTTAGTGCCCTTTGAATTCATTATCTAGGAATGAACCTGGTAGAGCATCCCACAAAAACGAATGCTCCACATGCGGGTTTCACATGCCACCAACTCCACATTCACAGGCAAATTCAGCGCCACAGCCATTTTCAGATAGCCCTCAATGCAAAGGCTCTAGACGCAAATATTGGTGTGAGAGCTAATTCAATCAAGGAAACACTGCATGTTGGTGAAGGGCATATTGAAGAAGATCAGCCGAGTGGTTCTTGTGGGAGAACAACTCTATTTGGCTCACTAACTTCACACACCATCAGGCTTCCAAGCAGCTCTCAAGGAAACTCAGTTTTCACACTATATGCTTAGTGCCCTTTCACTGCATTATCTAGGAATGAAACCTGGTAGAGCATCCCAAACAAACGAATGCTCCACATGCGGGTTTCACATGCCACCAACTCCACATTCTCAGGCAACTTCAGTGCCACAGCCATTTTCAGATAGCCCTCAATGCAAAGCCTCTAGATGTAAATATTGGTGTGAGAGCTAATTCAATCAAGGAAACACTGCATATTTGTGATGGCATATTGAAGAATAATCAGCCGAGTTGTCCTTGTGGGAGAACAACTCCATTTGGCTCACTAACTTCACACACCATCAGGCTTCCAAGCAGCTCTCAAGGAAACTCAGTTTTCACACTCTATGCTTAGTGCCCTTTGAGTGCCTAGGACTGAAATGAATCTTGGTGAGCATCCCACACAAACGAATGCTCCACATGCGCGTTCCACATGCCACCAACTCCACATTCTCAGGCAACTTCAGCGCCACAGCCATTTTCAGATAGCCCTCAATGCAAATGCTCTAGACGCAAATATTGGTGTGAGAGCTAATTCAATCAAGGAAACACTGCATGTTGGTGAAGGGCATATTGAAGAAGGATCAGCCGAGTGGTTCTTGTGGGAGAACAACTCCATTTGGCTCACTAACGTCACACACCATCAGGCTTCCAAGCAGCTCTCAAGGAAACTCAGTTTTCACACTCTATGCTTAGTGCCCTTTGAGTGCATTATCTAGGAATGAACCTGGTAGAGCATCCCACACAAACGAATGCTCCACATGCGGGTTCCACATGCCACCAACTCCACATTCTCAGGCAACTTCAGCGCCACAGCCATTTTCAGATAGCCCTCAATGCAAAGGCTCTAGACGCAAATATTGGTGTGAGAGCTAATTCAATCAAGGAAACACTGCATGTTGGTGAAGGGCATATTGAAGAAGGATCAACCAAGTGGTCCTTGTGCGAGAACAACTCCATTTGGCTCACTAACTTCACACACCATCAGGCTTCCAAGCAGCTCTCAAGGAAACTCGGTTTTCACACTCTATGCTTAGTGCCCTTTGAATTCATTATCTAGGAATGAACCTGGTAGAGCATCCCACAAAAACGAATGCTCCACATGCGGGTTTCACATGCCACCAACTCCACATTCTCAGGCAAATTCAGCGCCACAGGTGTTTTCAGATAGCCCTCAATGCAAAGGCTCTAGACGCAAATATTGGTGTGAGAGCTAATTCAATCAAGGAAACACTGCATGTTGGTGAAGGGCATATTGAAGAAGGATCAGCCGAGTGGTTTTTGTGGGAGAACAACTCTATTTGGCTCACTAACTTCACACACCATCAGGCTTCCAAGCAGCTCTCAAGGAAACTCAGTTTTCACACTATATGCTTAGTGCCCTTTCACTGCATTATCTAGGAATGAACCTGGTAGAGCATTCCAAACAAACGAATGCTCCACATGCGGGTTTCACATGCCACCAACTCCACATTCTCAGGCAACTTCAGTGCCACAGCCATTTTCAGATAGCCCTCAATGCAAAGCCTCTAGATGTAAATATTGGTGTGAGAGCTAATTCAATCAAGGAAACACTGCATATTGGTGAAGGGCATATTGAAGAATAATCAGCCGAGTTGTCCTTGTGGGAGAACAACTCCATTTGGCTCACTAACTTCACACACCATCAGGCTTCCAAGCAGCTCTCAAGGAAACTCAGTTTTCACACTCTATGCTTAGTGCCCTTTGAGTGCCTAGGACTGAAATGAATCTTGGTGAGCATCCCACACAAACGAATGCTCCACATGCGGGTTCCACATGCCACCAACTCCACATTCTCAGGCAACTTCAGCGCCACAGCCATTTTCAGATAGCCCTCAATGCAAAGGCTCTAGACGCAAATATTGGTGTGAGAGCTAATTCAATCAAGGAAACACTGCATGTTGCTGAAGGGCATATTGAAGAAGGATCAGCCAAGTGGTTCTTGTGGGAGAACAACTCCATTTGGCTCACTAACTTCACACACCATCAGGCTTCCAAGCAGCTCTCAAGGAAACTCAGTTTTCACACTCTATGCTTAGTGCCCTTTCAGTGCATTATCTAGGAATGAACCTGGTAGAGCATCGCACACAAACGAATGCTCCACATGCGGGTTTCACATGCCACCAACTCCACATTCACAGGCAACTTCAGTGCCACAGCCGCTTTCAGATAGCCCTCAATGCAAAGGCTCTAGACGCAAATATTGGTGTGAGAGCTAATTCAATCAAGGAAACACTGCATGTTGCTGAAGGGCATATTGAAGAAGGATCAACCAAGTGGTCCTTGGGCGAGAACAACTCCATTTGGCTCACTAACTTCACACACCATCAGGCTTCCAAGCAGCTCTCAAGGAAACTCAGTTTTCACACTCTAGGCTTAGTGCCCTTTGAGTGCATTATCTAGGAATGAATCTAGTAGAGCATCCCACACAAACGAATGCTCCACATGCGGGTTTCACATGCCACCAACTCCACATTCACAGGCAACTTCAGTGCCACAGCCATTTTCAGATAGCCCTCAATGCAAAGCCTCTAGATGTAAATATTGGTGTGAGAGCTAATTCAATCAAGGAAACACTGCATGTTGGTGAAGGGCATATTGAAGAAGAATCAGCCAAGTGGTCCTTGTGGGAGAACAACTCCATTTGGCTCACTAACTTCACACACCATCAGGCTTCCAAGCAGCTCTCAAGGAAACTCAGTTTTCACACTCTATGCTTAGTGCCCTTTGTGTGCCTTGGATTTAAATGAAGCTTGGTGAGCATCCCACACAAACGAATGCTCCACATGCGGGTTTCACATGCCACCAACTCCACATTCTCAGGCAACTTCAGTGCCACAGCCATTTTCAGATAGCCCTCAATGCAAAGCCTCTAGATGTAAATATTGGTGTGAGAGCTAATTCAATCAAGGAAACACTGCATATTGGTGAAGGGCATATTGAAGAAGAATCAGCCGAGTTGTCCTTGTGGGAGAACAACTCCATTTGGCTCACTAACTTCACACACCATCAGGCTTCCAAGCAGCTCTCAAGAAAACTCAGTTTTCACACTCTATGCTTAGTGCCCTTTGTGTGCCTATGACTGAAATGAAGCTTGGTGAGCATTCCACACAAAAGAATGCTCCACATGCGGGTTTCACATGCCACCAACTCCACATTCACAGGCAACTTCAGTGCCACAGCCGCTTTCAGATAGCCCTCAATGCAAAGGCTCTAGACGCAAATATTGGTGTGAGAGCTAATTCAATCAAGGAAACACTGCATGTTGGTGAAGGGCATATTGAAGAAGGATCAACCAAGTGGTCCTTGTGCGAGAACAACTCCATTTGGCTCACTAACTTCACACACCATCAGGCTTCCAAGCAGCTCTCAAGGAAACTCAGTTTTCACACTCTAGGCTTAGTGCCCTTTGAGTGCATTATCTAGGAATGAATCTAGTAGAGCATCACACACAAACGAATGCTCCACATGCGGGTTTCACATGCCACCAACTCCACATTTTCACACAACTTCAGCGCCACAGCCGCTTTCAGATAGCCCTCAATGCAAAGGCTCTAGACGCAAATATTGGTGTGAGAGCTATTTCAATCAAGGAAACACTGCATGTTGGTGAAGGGCTTATTGAAGACGGATCAGCCGAGTGGTTCTTGTGGGAGAACAACTCCATTTGGCTCACTAACTTCACACACCATCAGGCTTCCAAGCAGCTCTCAGGAAACTCAGTTTTCACACTCTATGCTTAGTGCCCTTTGAGTGCATTATCAGGATTGAATCTGGTAGAGCATCCCACACAAACGAATGCTCCACATGCGGGTTTCACATGCCACCAACTCCACATTCACAGGCAACTTCAGCGCCACAGGCCGTTTTCAGACAGCCCTCAATGCAAAGGCTCTAGATGCAAATATTGGTGTGAGAGCTAATTCAATCAGGAAACACTTCATGTTGGTGAAGGTAATATTGAGGAAGGATCAAGGAAGTGGTCCTTGTGGGAGAACAACTCCATTTGGCTCACTAACTTCACACACCATCAGGCTTCCAAGCAGCTCTCAAGGAAACTCAGTTTTCACACTCTATGCTTAGAGCCCTTTGTGTGCCTTGGATTGAAATGAAGCTTGGTGAGCATCCCACACAAACGAATGCTCCACATGCGGGTTCCACATGCCACCAACTCCACATTCTCAGGCAACTTCAGTGCAACAGCCATTTTCAGATAGCCCTCAATGCAAAGCCTCTAGATGTAAATATTGGTGTGAGAGCTAATTCAATCAAGGAAACACTGCATGTTGGTGAAGGGCATATTGAAGAAGGATCAGCCGAGTAGTTCTTGTGGGAGAACAACTCCATTTGGCTCACTAACTTCACACACCATCAGGCTTCCAAGCAGCTCTCAAGGAAACTCAGTTTTCACACTCTATGCTTAGTGCCCTTTGAGTGCATTATCTAGGATTGAATCTGGTAGAGCATCCCACACAAACGAATGCTCCACATGCGGGTTTCACATGCCACCAACTCCACATTCACAGGCAACTTCAGCGCCACAGCCGTTTTCAGACAGCCCTCAATGCAAAGGCTCTAGACGCAAATATTGGTGTGAGAGCTAATTCAATCAAGGAAACACTGCATGTTGGTGAAGGGAATATTGAGGAAGGATAAAGGAAGTGGTCCTTGTGGGAGAACAACTCCATTTGGCTCACTAACTTCACACACCATCAGGCTTCCAAGCAGCTCTCAAGGAAACTCAGTTTTCACACTCTATGCTTAGAGCCCTTTGTGTGCCTTGGATTGAAATGAAGCTTGGTGAGCATCCCACACAAACGCATGCTCCACATGCGGGTTTCACATGCCACCAACTCCACATTTTCACACAACTTCAGCGCCACAGCCGTTTTCAGATAGCCCTCAATGCAAAGGCTCTAGACGCAAATATTGGTGTGAGAGCTAATTCAATCAAGGAAACACTGCATCTTGCTGAAGGGCATATTGAAGAAGGATCAGCCGAGTGGTTCTTGTGGGAGAACAACTCCATTTGGCTCACTAACTTCACACACCATCAGGCTTCCAAGCAGCTCTCAAGAAAACTCAGTTTTCACACTCTATGCTTAGTGCCCTTTGTGTGCCTATGACTGAAATGAAGCTTGGTGAGCATTCCACACAAAAGAATGCTCCACATGCGGGTTTCACATGCCACCAACTCCACATTCACAGGCAACTTCAGTGCCACAGCCGTTTTCAGATAGCCCTCAATGCAAAGGCTCTAGACGCAAATATTGGTGTGAGAGCTAATTCAATCAAGGAAACACTGCATGTTGGTGAAGGGCATATTGAAGAAGGATCAACCAAGTGGTCCTTGTGCGAGAACAACTCCATTTGGCTCACTAACTTCACACACCATCAGGCTTCCAAGCAGCTCTCAAGGAAACTCAGTTTTCACACTCTATGATTAGTGCCCTTTGAGTGCCTATGACTGAAATGAAGCTTGGTGAGCATCCCACACAAACGAATGCTCCACATGCGGGTTTCACATGCCACCAACTCCACATTCACAGGCAACTTCAGTGCCACAGCCGCATTCAGATAGCCCTCAATGCAAAGGCTCTAGACGCAAATATTGGTGTGAGAGCTAATTCAATCAAGGAAACACTGCATGTTGGTGAAGGGCATATTGAAGAAGGATCAACCAAGTGGTCCTTGTGCGAGAACAACTCCATTTGGCTCACTAACTTCACACACCATCAGGCTTCCAAGCAGCTCTCAAGGAAACTCAGTTTTCACACTCTATGCTTAGTGCCCTTTGAGTGCATTATCTAGGAATGAATCTAGTAGAGCATCACACACAAACGAATGCTCCACATGCGGGTTTCACATGCCACCAACTCCACATTCACAGGCAACTTCTGCGCCACAGCCGCTTTCAGATAGCCCTCAATGCAAAGGCTCTAGACGCAAATATTGGTGTGAGAGCTATTTCAATCAAGGAAACACTGCATGTTGGTGAAGGGCTTATTGAAGAAGGATCAGCCGAGTGGTTCTTGTGGGAGAACAACTCCATTTGGCTCACTAACTTCACACACCATCAGGCTTCCAAGCAGCTCTCAAGGAAACTCAGTTTTCACACTCTATGCTTAGTGCCCTTTGTGTGCCTTGGATTTAAATGAAGCTTGGTGAGCATCCCACACAAACGAATGCTCCACATGCGGGTTTCACATGCCACCAACTCCTCATTCTCAGGCAACTTCAGTGCCACAGCCATTTTCAGATAGCCCTCAATGCAAAGCCTCTAGATGTAAATATTGGTGTGAGAGCTAATTCAATCAAGGAAACACTGCATATTGGTGAAGGGCATATTGAAGAAGAATCAGCCGAGTGGTCCTTGTGGGAGAACAACTCCATTTGGCTCACTAACTTCACACACAATCAGGCTTCCAAGCAGCTCTCAAGGAAACTCAGTTTTCACACTCTATGCTTAGTGCCCTTTGAGTGCCTAGGACTGAAATGAAGCTTGCTGAGCATCCCACACAAACGAATGCTCCACATGCGGGTTCCACATGCCACCAACTCCACATTCTCAGGCAACTTCAGCGCCACAGCCATTTTCAGATAGAACTCAATGCAAAGGCTCTAGACGCAAATATTGGTGTGAGAGCTAATTCAATCAAGGAAACACTGCATGTTGGTGAAGGGCATATTGAAGAAGGATCAGCCGAGTGGTTCTTGTGGGAGAACAACTCCATTTGGCTCACTAACTTCACACACCATCAGGTTTCCAAGCAGCTCTCAAGGAAACTCAGTTTTCACACTCTATGCTTAGTGCCCTTTGTGTGCCTAGGACTGAAATGAAGCTTGCTGAACATCCCACACAAACGAATGCTCCACATGCGGGTTTCACATGCCACCAACTCCACATTCACAGGCAACTTCAGCGCCACAGCCGTTTTCAGATAGCCCTCAATGCAAAGGCTCTAGACGCAAATATTGGTGTGAGAGCTAATTCAATCAAGGAAACACTGCATGTTGGTGAAGGGCATATTGAAGAAGGATCAGCCGAGTGGTTCTTGTGGGAGAACAACTCCATTTGGCTCACTAACTTCACACACCATCAGGCTTCCAAGCAGCTCTCAAGGAAACTCAGTTTTCACACTCTATGATTAGTGCCCTTTGAGTGCCTAGGACTGAAATGAAGCTTGGTGAGCATCCCACACAAACGAATGCTCCACATGCGGGTTTCACATGCCACCAACTCCACATTCACAGGCAACTTCAGCGCCACAGCCATTTTCAGATAGCCCTCAATGCAAAGGCTCTAGACGCAAATATTGGTGTGAGAGCTAATTCAATCAAGGAAACACTGCATGTTGGTGAAGGGCATATTGAAGAAGGATCAGCCGAGTGGTTCTTGTGGGAGAACAACTCCATTTGGCTCACTAACTTCACACACCATCAGGCTTCCAAGCAGCTCTCAAGGAAACTCAGTTTTCACACTCTATGCTTAGTGCCCTTTGAGTGCCTAGGACTGAAATGAAGCTTGGTGAGCATCCCACACAAACGAATGCTCCACATGCGGGTTCCACATGCCACCAACTCCACATTCTCAGGCAACTTCAGCGCCACAGCCATTTTCAGATAGCCCTCAATGCAAAGGCTCTAGACGCAAATATTGGTGTGAGAGCTAATTCAATCAAGGAAACACTGCATGTTGGTGAAGGGCATATTGAAGAAGGATCAACCAAGTGGTCCTTGTGCGAGAACAACTCCATTTGGCTCACTAACTTCACACACCATCAGGCTTCCATGCAGCTCTCAAGGAAACTCGGTTTTCACACTCTATGCTTAGTGCCCTTTGAATTCATTATCTAGGAATGAACCTGGTAGAGCATCCCACAAAAACGAATGCTCCACATGCGGGTTTCACATGCCACCAACTCCACATTCACAGGAAAATTCAGCGCCACAGCCATTTTCAGATAGCCCTCAATGCAAAGGCTCTAGACGCAAATATTGGTGTGAGAGCTAATTCAATCAAGGAAACACTGCATGTTGGTGAAGGGCATATTGAAGAAGGATCAGCCGAGTGGTTCTTGTGGGAGAACAACTCTATTTGGCTCACTAACTTCACACACCATCAGGCTTCCAAGCAGCTCTCAAGGAAACTCAGTTTTCACACTATATGCTTAGTGCCCTTTCACTGCATTATCTAGGAATGAACCTGGTAGAGCATCCCAAACAAACGAATGCTCCACATGCGGGTTTCACATGCCACCAACTCCACATTCTCAGGCAACTTCAGTGCCACAGCCATTTTCAGATAGCCCTCAATGCAAAGCCTCTAGATGTAAATATTGGTGTGAGAGCTAATTCAATCAAGGAAACACTGCATATTTGTGAATGGCATATTGAAGAATAATCAGCCGAGTGGTTCTTGTGGGAGAACAACTCCATTTGGCTCACTAACTTCACACACCATCAGGCTTCCAAGCAGCTCTCAAGGAAACTCAGTTTTCACACTCTATGCTTAGTGCCCTTTGAGTGCCTAGGACTGAAATGAAGCTTGGTGAGCATCCCACACAAACGAATGCTCCACATGCGCGTTCCACATGCCACCAACTCCACATTCTCAGGCAACTTCAGCGCCACAGCCATTTTCAGATAGCCCTCAATGCAAATGCTCTAGACGCAAATATTGGTGTGAGAGCTAATTCAATCAAGGAAACACTGCATGTTGGTGAAGGGCATATTGAAGAAGGATCAGCCGAGTGGTTCTTGTGGGAGAACAACTCCATTTGGCTCACTAACGTCACACACCATCAGGCTTCCAAGCAGCTCTCAAGGAAACTCAGTTTTCACACTCTATGCTTAGTGCCCTTTGAGTGCATTATCTAGGAATGAACCTGGTAGAGCATCCCACACAAACGAATGCTCCACATGCGGGTTCCACATGCCACCAACTCCACATTCTCAGGCAACTTCAGCGCCACAGCCATTTTCAGATAGCCCTCAATGCAAAGGCTCTAGACGCAAATATTGGTGTGAGAGCTAATTCAATCAAGGAAACACTGCATGTTGGTGAAGGGCATATTGAAGAAGGATCAACCAAGTGGTCCTTGTGCGAGAACAACTCCATTTGGCTCACTAACTTCACACACCATCAGGCTTCCAAGCAGCTCTCAAGGAAACTCGGTTTTCACACTCTATGCTTAGTGCCCTTTGAATTCATTATCTAGGAATGAACCTGGTAGAGCATCCCACAAAAACGAATGCTCCACATGCGGGTTTCACATGCCACCAACTCCACATTCTCAGGCAAATTCAGCGCCACAGGTGTTTTCAGATAGCCCTCAATGCAAAGGCTCTAGACGCAAATATTGGTGTGAGAGCTAATTCAATCAAGGAAACACTGCATGTTGGTGAAGGGCATATTGAAGAAGGATCAGCCGAGTGGTTCTTGTGGGAGAACAACTCTATTTGGCTCACTAACTTCACACACCATCAGGCTTCCAAGCAGCTCTCAAGGAAACTCAGTTTTCACACTATATGCTTAGTGCCCTTTCACTGCATTATCTAGGAATGAACCTGGTAGAGCATCCCAAACAAACGAATGCTCCACATGCGGGTTTCACATGCCACCAACTCCACATTCTCAGGCAACTTCAGTGCCACAGCCATTTTCAGATAGCCCTCAATGCAAAGCCTCTAGATGTAAATATTGGTGTGAGAGCTAATTCAATCAAGGAAACACTGCATATTGGTGAAGGGCATATTGAAGAATAATCAGCCGAGTTGTCCTTGTGGGAGAACAACTCCATTTGGCTCACTAACTTCACACACCATCAGGCTTCCAAGCAGCTCTCAAGGAAACTCAGTTTTCACACTCTATGCTTAGTGCCCTTTGAGTGCCTAGGACTGAAATGAATCTTGGTGAGCATCCCACACAAACGAATGCTCCACATGCGGGTTCCACATGCCACCAACTCCACATTCTCAGGCAACTTCAGCGCCACAGCCATTTTCAGATAGCCCTCAATGCAAAGGCTCTAGACGCAAATATTGGTGTGAGAGCTAATTCAATCAAGGAAACACTGCATGTTGCTGAAGGGCATATTGAAGAAGGATCAGCCAAGTGGTTCTTGTGGGAGAACAACTCCATTTGGCTCACTAACTTCACACACCATCAGGCTTCCAAGCAGCTCTCAAGGAAACTCAGTTTTCACACTCTATGCTTAGTGCCCTTTCAGTGCATTATCTAGGAATGAACCTGGTAGAGCATCGCACACAAACGAATGCTCCACATGCGGGTTTCACATGCACCAACTCCACATTCACAGGCAACTTCAGTGCCACAGCCGCTTCAGATAGCCCTCAATGCAAAGGCTCTAGACGCAAATATTGGTGTGAGAGCTAATTCAATCAAGGAAACACTGCATGTTGGTGAAGGGCATATTGAAGAAGATCAACCAAGTGGTCCTTGTGCGAGAACAACTCCATTTGGCTCACTAACTTCACACACCATCAGGCTTCCAAGCAGCTCTCAGGAAACTCAGTTTTCACACTCTAGGCTTAGTGCCCTTTGAGTGCATTATCTAGGAATGAATCTAGTAGAGCATCCCACACAAACGAATGCTCCACATGCGGGTTTCACATGCCACCAACTCCACATTCACAGGCAACTTCAGTGCCACAGCCATTTTCAGATAGCCCTCAATGCAAAGCCTCTAGATGTAAATATTGGTGTGAGAGCTAATTCAATCAAGGAAACACTGCATGTTGGTGAAGGGCATATTGAAGAAGAATCAGCCAAGTGGTCCTTGTGGGAGAACAACTCCATTTGGCTCACTAACTTCACACACCATCAGGCTTCCAAGCAGCTTCTCAAGGAAACTCAGTTTTCACACTCTATGCTTAGTGCCCTTTGTGTGCCTTGGATTTAAATGAAGCTTGGTGAGCATCCCACACAAACGAATGCTCCACATGCGGGTTTCACATGCCACCAACTCCACATTCTCAGGCAACTTCAGTGCCACAGCCATTTTCAGATAGCCCTCAATGCAAAGCCTCTAGATGTAAATATTGGTGTGAGAGCTAATTCAATCAAGGAAACACTGCATATTGGTGAAGGGCATATTGAAGAATAATCAGCCGAGTTGTCCTGGTGGAGAACAACTCATTTGGCTCACTAACTTCACACACCATCAGGCTTCCAAGCAGCTCTCAAGGAAACTCAGTTTTCACACTCTATGCTTAGTGCCCTTTGAGTGCCTAGGACTGAAATGAATCTTGGTGAGCATCCCACCACAAACGAATGCTCCACATGCGGGTTCCACATGCCACCAACTCCACATTCTCAGGCAACTTCAGCGCCACAGCCATTTTCAGATAGCCCTCAATGCAAATGCTCTAGACGCAAATATTGGTGTGAGAGCTAATTCAATCAAGGAAACACTGCATGTTGGTGAAGGGCATATTGAAGAAGGATCAGCCGAGTGGTTCTTGTGGGAGAACAACTCCATTTGGCTCACTAACGTCACACACCATCAGGCTTCCAAGCAGCTCTCAAGGAAACTCAGTTTTCACACTCTATGCTTAGTGCCCTTTGAGTGCCTAGGACTGAAATGAATCTTGGTGAGCATCCCACACAAACGAATGCTCCACATGCGGGTTCCACATGCCACCAACTCCACATTCTCAGGCAACTTCAGCGCCACAGCCATTTTCAGATAGCCCTCAATGCAAAGGCTCTAGACGCAAATTATGGTGTGAGAGCTAATTCAATCAAGGAAACACTGCATGTTTGGTGAAGGGCATATTGAAGAAGGATCAATCAAGTGGTCCTTGTGCGAGAAACAACTCCATTTGGCTCACTAACTTCACACACCATCAGGCTTCCAAGCAGCTCTCAAGGAAACTCGGTTTTCACACTCTATGCTTAGTGCCCTTTGAATTCATTATCTAGGAATGAACCTGGTAGAGCATCCCACAAAAACGAATGCTCCACATGCGGGTTTTCACATGCCACCAACTCCACATTCTCAGGCAAATTCAGCGCCACAGGTGTTTTCAGATAGCCCCCTCAATGCAAAGGCTCTAGACGCAAATATTGGTGTGAGAGCTAATTCAATCAAGGAAACACTGCATGTTGGTGAAGGGCATATTGAAGAAGGACAGCCGAGTGGGGTGGGGTTCTATGTGGGGAGAACAACTCTATTTGGCTCACTAACTTCACACACCATCAGGCTTCCAAGCAGCTCTCAAGGAAACTCAGTTTTCACACTATATGCTAGTGCCCTTTCACTGCATTATCTAGGAATTGAACCTGGTAGAGCATCCCAAACAAACGAATGCTCCACATGCGGGTTTCACATGCCACCAACTCCACATTCTCAGGCAACTTCAGTGCCACAGCCATTTTCAGATAGCCCTCAATGCAAAGCCTCTAGATGTAAATATTGGTGTGAGAGCTAATTCAATCAAGGAAACACTGCATATTGGTGAAGGGCATATTGAAGAATAATCAGCCGAGTTGTCCTTGTGGGAGAACAACTCCATTTGGCTCACTAACTTCACACACCATCAGGCTTCCAAGCAGCTCTCAAGGAAACTCAGTTTTCACACTCTATGCTTAGTGCCCTTTGAGTGCCTAGGACTGAAATGAATCTTGGTGAGCATCCCACACAAACGAATGCTCCACATGCGGGTTCCACATGCCACCAACTCCACATTCTCAGGCAACTTCAGCGCCACAGCCATTTTTCAGATAGCCCTCAATGCAAAGGCTCTAGACGCAAATATTGGTGTGAGAGCTAATTCAATCAAGGAAACACTGCATGTTGCTGAAGGGCATATTGAAGAAGGATCAGCCAAGTGGTTCTTGTGGGAGAACAACTCCATTTTGGCTCACTAACTTCACACACCATCAGGCTTCCAAGCAGCTCTCAAGGAAACTCAGTTTTCACACTCTATGCTTAGTGCCCTTTCAGTGCATTATCTAGGAATGAACCTGGTAGAGCATCGCACACAAACGAATGCTCCACATGCGGGTTTCACATGCCACCAACTCCACATTCACAGGCAACTTCAGCGCCACAGCCGTTTTCAGATAGCCCTCAATGCAAAGGCTCTAGACACAAATATTGGTGTGAGAGCTAATTCAATCAAGGAAACACTGCATGTTGGGTGAAGGGCATATTGAAGAAGGATCAGCCGAGTGGTTCTTGTGGGAGAACAACTCCATTTGGCTCACTAACTTCACACACCATCAGGCTTCCCAAGCAGCTCTCAAGGAAACTCAGTTTTCACACTCTATGATTAGTGCCCTTTGAGTGCCTAGGACTGAAATGAAGCTTGGTGAGCATCCCACACAAACGAATGCTCCACATGCGGGGTTTCACATGCCACCAACTCCACATTCACAGGCAACTCAGTGCCACAGCCGCTTTCAGTTAGCCCTCAATGCAAAGGCTCTAGACGCAAATATTGGTGTGAGAGCTAATTCAATCAAGGAAACACTGCATGTTGGTGAAGGGCATATTGAAGAAGGATCAACCAAGTGGTCCTTGTGCGAGAACAACTCCATTTGGCTCACTAACTTCACACACCATCAGGCTTCAAGCAGCTCTCAAGGAAACTCAGTTTTCACACTCTAGGCTTAGTGCCCTTTGAGTGCATTATCTAGGAATGAATCTAGTATAGAGCATCCCACACAAACGAATGCTCCACATGCGGGTTTCACATGCCACCAACTCCACATTCACAGGCAACTTCAGTGCCACAGCCATTTTCAGATAGCCGTCAATGCAAAGCCTCTAGATGTAAATATTGGTGTGAGAGCTAATTCAATCAAGGAAACACTGCATGTTGGTGAAGGGCATATTGAAGAAGAATCAGCCAAGTGGTCCTTGTGGGAGAACAACTCCATTTGGCTCACTAACTTCACACACCATCAGGCTTCCAAGCAGCTCTCAAGGAAACTCAGTTTTCACACTCTATGCTTAGTGCCCTTTGAGTGCATTATCTAGCAATGAACCTTTTAGAGCATCCCACAGAAACGAATGCTCCACATGCGGGTTTCACATGCCACCAACTCCACATTCTCAGGCAACTTCAGTGCCACAGCCATTTTCAGATAGCCCTCAATGCAAAGCCTCTAGATGTAAATATTGGTGTGAGAGCTAATTCAATCAAGGAAACACTGCATATTTGTGAAGGGCATATTGAAGAATAATCAGCCGAGTTGTCCTTGTGGGAGAACAACTCCATTTGGCTCACTAACTTCACACACCATCAGGCTTCCAAGCAGCTCTCAAGGAAACTCAGTTTTCACACTCTATGCTTAGTGCCCTTTGAGTGCCTAGGACTGAAATGAATCTTGGTGAGCATCCCACACAAACGAATGCTCCACATGCGGGTTCCACATGCCACCAACTCCACATTCTCAGGCAACTTCAGCGCCACAGCCATTTTCAGATAGCCCTCAATGCAAATGCTCTAGACACAAATATTGGTGTGAGAGCTAATTCAATCAAGGAAACACTGCATGTTGGTGAAGGGCATATTGAAGAAGGATCAGCCGAGTGGTTCTTGTGGGAGAACAACTCCATTTGGCTCACTAACGTCACACACCATCAGGCTTCCAAGCAGCTCTCAAGGAAACTCAGTTTTCACACTCTATGCTTAGTGCCCTTTGAGTGCATTATCTAGGAATGAACCTGGTAGAGCATCCCACACAAACGAATGCTCCACATGCGGGTTCCACATGCCACCAACTCCACATTCTCAGGCAACTTCAGCGCCACAGCCATTTTCAGATAGCCCTCAATGCAAAGGCTCTAGACGCAAATATTGGTGTGAGAGCTAATTCAATCAAGGAAACACTGCATGTTGGTGAAGGGCATATTGAAGAAGGATCAATCAAGTGGTCCTTGTGCGAGAACAACTCCATTTGGCTCACTAACTTCACACACCATCAGGCTTCCAAGCAGCTCTCAAGGAAACTCGGTTTTCACACTCTATGCTTAGTGCCCTTTGAATTCATTATCTAGGAATGAACCTGGTAGAGCATCCCACAAAAACGAATGCTCCACATGCGGGTTTCACATGCCACCAACTCCACATTCTCAGGCAAATTCAGCGCCACAGGTGTTTTCAGATAGCCCTCAATGCAAAGGCTCTAGACGCAAATATTGGTGTGAGAGCTAATTCAATCAAGGAAACACTGCATGTTGGTGAAGGGCATATTGAAGAAGGATCAGCCGAGTGGTTCTTGTGGGAGAACAACTCTATTTGGCTCACTAACTTCACACACCATCAGGCTTCCAAGCAGCTCTCAAGGAAACTCAGTTTTCACACTATATGCTTAGTGCCCTTTCACTGCATTATCTAGGAATGAACCTGGTAGAGCATCCCAAACAAACGAATGCTCCACATGCGGGTTTCACATGCCACCAACTCCACATTCTCAGGCAACTTCAGTGCCACAGCCATTTTCAGATAGCCCTCAATGCAAAGCCTCTAGATGTAAATATTGGTGTGAGAGCTAATTCAATCAAGGAAACACTGCATATTGGTGAAGGGCATATTGAAGAATAATCAGCCGAGTTGTCCTTGTGGGAGAACAACTCCATTTGGCTCACTAACTTCACACACCATCAGGCTTCCAAGCAGCTCTCAAGGAAACTCAGTTTTCACACTCTATGCTTAGTGCCCTTTGAGTTCCTAGGACTGAAATGAATCTTGGTGAGCATCCCACACAAACGAATGCTCCACATGCGGGTTCCACATGCCACCAACTCCACATTCTCAGGCAACTTCAGCGCCACAGCCATTTTCAGATAGCCCTCAATGCAAAGGCTCTAGACGCAAATATTGGTGTGAGAGCTAATTCAATCAAGGAAACACTGCATGTTGCTGAAGGGCATATTGAAGAAGGATCAGCCAAGTGGTTCTTGTGGGAGAACAACTCCATTTGGCTCACTAACTTCACACACCATCAGGCTTCCAAGCAGCTCTCAAGGAAACTCAGTTTTCACACTCTATGCTTAGTGCCCTTTCAGTGCATTATCTAGGAATGAACCTGGTAGAGCATCGCACACAAACGAATGCTCCACATGCGGGTTTCACATGCCACCAACTCCACATTCACAGGCAACTTCAGCGCCACAGCCGTTTTCAGATAGCCCTCAATGCAAAGGCTCTAGACACAAATATTGGTGTGAGAGCTAATTCAATCAAGGAAACACTGCATGTTGGTGAAGGGCATATTGAAGAAGGATCAGCCGAGTGGTTCTTGTGGGAGAACAACTCCATTTGGCTCACTAACTTCACACACCATCAGGCTTCCAAGCAGCTCTCAAGGAAACTCAGTTTTCACACTCTATGCTTAGTGCCCTTTGAGTGCCTAGGACTGAAATGAAGCTTGGTGAGCATCCCACACAAACGAATGCTCCACATGCGGGTTTCACATGCCACCAACTCCACATTCACAGGCAACTTCAGTGTCACAGCCGCTTTCAGATAGCCCTCAATGCAAAGGCTCTAGACGCAAATATTGGTGTGAGAGCTAATTCAATCAAGGAAACACTGCATGTTGGTGAAGGGCATATTGAAGAAGGATCAACCAAGTGGTCCTTGTGCGAGAACAACTCCATTTGGCTCACTAACTTCACACACCATCAGGCTTCCAAGCAGCTCTCAAGGAAACTCAGTTTTCACACTCTAGGCTTAGTGCCCTTTGAGTGCATTATCTAGGAATGAATCTAGTAGAGCATCCCACACAAACGAATGCTCCACATGCGGGTTTCACATGCCACCAACTCCACATTCACAGGCAACTTCAGCGCCACAGCCATTTTCAGATAGCCCTCAATGCAAAGCCTCTAGATGTAAATATTGGTGTGAGAGCTAATTCAATCAAGGAAACACTGCATGTTGGTGAAGGGCATATTGAAGAAGAATCAGCCAAGTGGTCCTTGTGGGAGAACAACTCCATTTGGCTCACTAACTTCACACACCATCAGGCTTCCAAGCAGCTCTCAAGGAAACTCAGTTTTCACACTCTATGCTTAGTGCCCTTTGTGTGCCTTGGATTTAAATGAAGCTTGGTGAGCATCCCACACAAACGAATGCTCCACATGCGGGTTTCACATGCCACCAACTCCACATTCACAGGCAACTTCAGTGCCACAGCCATTTTCAGATATCCCTCAATGCAAAGCCTCTAGATGTAAATATTGGTGTGAGAGCTAATTCAATCAAGGAAACACTGCATATTGGTGAAGGGCATATTGAAGAAGAATCAGCCGAGTGGTCCTTGTGGGAGAACAACTCCATTTGGCTCACTAACTTCACACACCATCAGGCTTCCAAGCAGCTCTCAAGGAAACTCAGTTTTCACACTCTATGCTTAGTGCCCTTTGAGTGCCTAGGACTGAAATGAATCTTGGTGAGCATCGCACACAAACGAATGCTCCACATGCGGGTTCCACATGCCACCAACTCCACATTCACAGGCAACTTCAGCGCCACAGCCGTTTTCAGATAGCCCTCAATGCAAAGGCTCTAGACGCAAATATTGGTGTGAGAGCTAATTCAATCAAGGAAACACTGCATGTTGCTGAAGGGCATATTGAAGAAGGATCAGCCGAGTGGTTCTTGTGGGAGAACAACTCCATTTGGCTCACTAACTTCACACACCATCAGGCTTCCAAGCAGCTCTCAAGGAAACTCAGTTTTCACACTCTATGCTTAGTGCCCTTTGAGTGCATTATCTAGGAATGAACCTGGTAGAGCATCCCACACAAACGAATGCTCCACATGCGGGTTTCAAATGCCACCAACTCGACATTCACAGGCAACTTCAGTGCCACAGCCGTTTTCAGATAGCCCTCAATGCAAAGGCTCTAGATGCAAATATTGGTGTGAGAGCTAATTCAATCAAGGAAACACTGCATGTTGGTGAAGGGCATATTGAAAAAGGATCAGCCGAGTGGTTCTTGTGGGAGAACAACTCCATTTGGCTCACTAACTTCACACACCATCAGGTTTCCAAGCAGCTCTCAAGGAAACTCAGTTTTCACACTCTATGCTTAGTGCCCTTTGAGTGCCTAGGACTGAAATGAAGCTTGCTGAGCATCCCACACAAACGAATGCTCCACATGCGGGTTTCACATGCCACCAACTCCACATTCACAGGCAACTTCAGCGCCACAGCCGTTTTCAGATAGCCCTCAATGCAAAGGCTCTAGACGCAAATATTGGTGTGAGAGCTAATTCAATCAAGGAAACACTGCATGTTGGTGAAGGGCATATTGAAGAAGGATCAGCCGAGTGGTTCTTGTGGGAGAACAACTCCACTTGGCTCACTAACTTCACACACCATCAGGCTTCCAAGCAGCTCTCAAGGAAACTCAGTTTTCACACTCTATGCTTAGTGCCCTTCGAGTGCATTATCTAGGAATGAATCTAGTAGAGCATCCCACACAAACGAATGCTCCACATGCGGGTTTCACATGCCACCAACTCCACATTCACAGGCAACTTCAGCGCCACAGCCGTTTTCAGATAGCCCTCAATGCAAAGGCTCTAGACGCAAATATTGGTGTGAGAGCTAATTCAATCAAGGAAACACTGCATGTTGGTGAAGGGCATATTGAAGAAGGATCAGCCGAGTGGTTCTTGTGTGAGAACAACTCCATTTGGCTCACTAACTTCACACACCATCAGGCTTCCAAGCACCTCTCAAGGAAACTCAGTTTTCACACTCTATGCTTAGTGCCGTTTGAGTGCCTAGGACTGAAATGAAGCTTGGTGAGCATCCCACACAAACGAATGCTCCACATGCGGGTTTCACATGCCACCAACTACACATTCTCAGGCAACTTCAGTGCCACAGCCGTTTTCAGATTGCCCTCAATGCAAAGGCTCTAGACGCAAATATTGGTGTGAGAGCTAATTCAATCAAGGAAACACTGCATGTTGGTGAAGGGCATATTGAAGAAGGATCAGCCGAGTGGTTCTTGTGGGAGAACAACTCCATTTGGCTCACTAACTTCACACACCATCAGGCTTCCAAGCAGCTCTCAAGGAAACTCAGTTTTCACACTCTATGCTTAGTGCCCTTTGAGTGCCTAGGACTGAAATGAATCTTGGTGAGCATCCCACACAAACGAATGCTCCACATGCGGGTTCCACATGCCACCAACTCCACATTCTCAGGCAACTTCATCGCCACAGCCGTTTTCAGATAGCCCTCAATGCAAAGGCTCTAGACGCAAATATTGGTGTGAGAGCTAATTCAATCAAGGAAACACTGCATGTTGGTGAAGGGCATATTGAAGAAGGATCAGCCGAGTGGTTCTTGTGGGAGAACAACTCCATTTGGCTCACTAACTTCACACACCATCAGGCTTCCAAGCACCTCTCAAGGAAACTCAGTTTTCACACTCTATGCTTAGTGCCGTTTGAGTGCCTAGGACTGAAATGAAGCTTGGTGAGCATCCCACACAAACGAATGCTCCACATGCGGGTTTCACATGCCACCAACTCCACATTCTCAGGCAACTTCAGTGCCACAGCCATTTTCAGATAGCCCTCAATGCAAAGCCTCTAAATGTAAATATTGGTG
The DNA here is from genome assembly GCF_030435755.1 of Ochotona princeps. Taxonomy (NCBI): domain Eukaryota; kingdom Metazoa; phylum Chordata; class Mammalia; order Lagomorpha; family Ochotonidae; genus Ochotona; species Ochotona princeps. Next base: position 35,656 of record NW_026698198.1, read on the forward strand.
TGAGAGCTAATTCAATCAAGGAAACACTGCATATTGGTGAAGGGCATATTGAAGAAGAATCAGGCGAGTGGTCCTTGTGGGAGAACAACTCCATTTGGCTAACTTCACACACCATCAGGCTTCCAAGCAGCTCTCAAGGAAACTCAGTTTTCACACTCTATGCTTAGTGCCCTTTGAGTGCATTATCTAGGAATGAACCTGGTAGAGCATCCCACACAAACGAATGCTCCACATGCGGGTTTCACATGCCACCAACTCCACATTCACAGGCAACTTCAGCGCCACAGCCGTTTTCAGATAGCCCTCAATGCAAAGGCTCTAGACGCAAATATTGGTGTGAGAGCTAATTCAATCAAGGAAACACTGCATGTTGGTGAAGGGCATATTGAAGAAGGATCAGCCGAGTGGTTCTTGTGGGAGAACAACTCCATTTGGCTCACTAACTTCACACACCATCAGGCTTCCAAGCAGCTCTCAAGGAAACTCAGTTTTCACACTCTATGCTTAGTGCCCTTTGAGTGCATTATCTAGGAATGAACCTGGTAGAGCATCCCACACAAACGAATGCTCCACATGCGGGTTTCACATGCCACCAACTCCACATTCACAGGCAACTTCAGCGCCACAGCCGTTTTCAGATAGCCCTCAATGCAAAGGCTCTAGACGCAAATATTGGTGTGAGAGCTAATTCAATCAAGGAAACACTGCATGTTGGTGAAGGGCATATTGAAGAAGGATCAGCCGAGTGGTTCTTGTGGGAGAACAACTCCATTTGGCTCACTAACTTCACACACCATCAGGCTTCCAAGCAGCTCTCAAGGAAACTCAGTTTTCACACTCTATGATTAGTGCCCTTTGTGTGCCTAGGACTGAAATGAAGCTGGTAGAGCATCCCACACAAACGAATGCTCCACATGCGGGTTTCACATGCCACCAACTCCACATTCACAGGCAACTTCAGCGCCACAGCCGTTTTCAGATAGCCCTCAATGCAAAGGCTCTAGACGCAAATATTGGTGTGAGAGCTAATTCAATCAAGGAAACACTGCATGTTGGTGAAGGGCATATTGAAGAAGGATCAGCCGAGTGGTTCTTGTGGGAGAACAACTCCATTTGGCTCACTAACTTCACACACCATCAGGCTTCCAAGCAGCTCTCAAGGAAACTCAGTTTTCACACTCTATGATTAGTGCCCTTTGAGTGCCTAGGACTGAGATGAAGCTTGGTGAGCATCCCACACAAACGAATGCTCCACATGTGGGTTTCACATGCCACCAACTCCACATTCACAGGCAACTTCAGCGCCACAGCCGTTTTCAGATAGCCCTCAATGCAAAGGCTCTAGATGTAAGTATTGGTGTGAGAGCTAATTCAATCAAGGAAACACAGCATATTGGTGAAGGGCATATTGAAGAAGAATCAGCCGAGTGTTCCTTGTGGGAGAATAACTCCATTTGGCTCACTAACTTCACACACCATCAGGCTTCCAAGCAGCTCTCAAGGAAACTCAGTTTTCACACTCTATGCTTAGTGCCCTTTGAGTGCCTAGGACTGAAATGAATCTTGGTGAGCATTCCGCACAAACGAATGCTCCACATGCGGGTTCCACATGCCACCAACTCCACATTCTCAGGCAACTTCAGCGCCACAGCCATTTTCAGATAGCCCTCAATGCAAAGGCTCTAGACACAAATATTGGTGTGAGAGCTAATTCAATCAAGGAAACACTGCATGTTGGTGAAGGGCATATTGAAGAAGGATCAGCCGAGTGGTTCTTGTGGGAGAACAACTCCATTTGGCTCACTAACTTCACACACCATCAGGCTTCTAAGCAGCTCTCAAGGAAACTCAGTTTTCACACTCTATGATTAGTGCCCTTTGAGTGCATTATCTAGGAATGAACCTGGTAGAGCATCCCACACAAACGAATGCTCCACTTGCGGGTTTCACATGCCACCAACTCCACATTCACAGGCAACTTCAGCGCCACAGCCATTTTCAGATAGCCCTCAATGCAAAGGCTCTAGACGCAAATATTCGTGTGAGAGCTAATTCAATCAAGGAAACACTGCATGTTGGTGAAGGGCATATTGAAGAAGGATCAGCCGAGTGGTTCTTGTGGGAGAACAACTCCATTTGGCTCACTAACTTCACACACCATCAGGCTTCCAAGCAGCTCTCAAGGAAACTCAGTTTTCACACTCTATGATTAGTGCCCTTTGTGTGCCTAGGACTGAAATTAAGCTGGTAGAGCATCCCACACAAACGAATGTTCCACATGCGGGTTTCACATGCCACCAACTCCACATTCACAGGCAACTTCAGCGCCACAGCCGTTTTCAGATAGCCCTCAATGCAAAGGCTCTAGACGCAAATATTGGTGTGAGAGCTAATTCAATCAAGGAAACACTGCATGTTGGTGAAGGGCATATTGAAGAAGGATCAGCCGAGTGGTTCTTGTGGGAGAACAACTCCATTTGGCTCACTAACTTCACACACCATCAGGCTTCCAAGCAGCTCTCAAGGAAACTCAGTTTTCACACTCTATGCTTAGTGCCCTTTGAGTGCATTATCTAGGAATGAACCTGGTAGAGCATCCCACAGAAACGAATGCTCCACATGCGGGTTTCACATGCCATCAACTCCACATTCACAGGCAACTTCAGCGCCAGAGGTGTTTTCAGATAGCCCTCAATGCAAAGGCTCTAGACGCAAATATTGGTGTGAGAGCTAATTCAATCAAGGAAACACTGCATGTTGGTGAAGGGCATATTGAAGAAGGATCAGCCGAGTGGTTCTTGTGTGAGAACAACTCCATTTGGCTCACTAACTTCACACACCATCAGGCTTCCAAGCAGCTCTCAAGGAAACTCAGTTTTCACACTCTATGCTTAGTGCCCTTTGAGTGCCTAGGACTGAAATGAATCTTGGTGAGCATCCCACACAAACGAATGCTCCACATGCGGGTTTCACATGCCACCAACTCCACATTCTCAGGCAACTTCAGTGCCACAGCCATTTTCAGATAGCCCTCAATGCAAAGCTTCTAGATGTAAATATTGGTGTGAGAGCTAATTCAATCAAGGAAACACTGCATGTTGGTGAAGGGCATATTGAAGAAGAATCAGCCGAGTGGTCCTTGTGGGAGAACAACTCCATTTGGCTCACTAACTTCACACACCATCAGGCTTCCAAGCAGCTCTCAAGGAAACTCAGTTTTCACACTCTATGCTTAGTGCCCTTTGAGTGCATTATCTAGGAATGAACCTGGTAGAGCATCCCACAGAAACGAATGCTCCACATGCGGGTTTCACATGCCACCAACTCCACATTCACAGGCAACTTCAGCGCCACAGCCATTTTCAGATAGCCCTCAATGCAAAGGCTCTAGACACAAATATTGGTGTGAGAGCTAATTCAATCAAGGAAACACTGCATGTTGGTGAAGGGCATATTGAAGAAGGATCAGCCGAGTGGTTCTTGTGTGAGAACAACTCCATTTGGCTCACTAACTTCACACACCATCAGGCTTCCAAGCAGCTCTCAAGGAAACTCAGTTTTCACACTCTATGATTAGTGCCCTTTGTGTGCCTAGGACTGAAATGAAGCTGGTACAGCATCCCACACAAACGAATGCTCTACATGCGGGTTTCACATGCCACCAACTCCACATTCACAGGCAACTTCAGCGCCACAGCCGCTTTCAGATAGCCCTCAATGCAAAGGCTCTAGTCGCAAATATTGGTGTGAGAGCTAATTCAATCAAGGAAACACTGCATGTTGGTGAAGGGCATATTGAAGAAGGATCAGCCGAGTGGTTCTTGTGGGAGAACAACTCCATTTGGCTCACTAACTTCACACACCATCAGGCTTCCAAGCAGCTCTCAAGGAAACTCAGTTTTCACACTCTATGCTTAGTGCCCTTTGAGTGCATTATCTAGGAATGAACCTGGTAGAGCATCCCACAGAAACGAATGCTCCACATGCGGGTTTCACATGCCACCAACTCCACATTCACAGGCAACTTCAGCGCCACAGGTGTTTTCAGATAGCCCTCAATGCAAAGGCTCTAGACGCAAATATTGGTGTGAGAGCTAATTCAATCAAGGAAACACTGCATGTTGGTGAAGGGCATATTGAAGAAGGATCAGCCGAGTGGTTCTTGTGGGAGAACAGCTCCATTTGGCTCACTAACTTCACACACCATCAGGCTTCCAAGCAGCTCTCAAGGAAACTCAGTTTTCACACTCTATGCTTAGTGCCCTTTGAGTGCATTATCTAGGAATGAACCTGGTAGAGCATCCCACACAAACGAATGCTCCACATGCGGGTTTCACATGCCACCAACTCCACATTCACAGGCAACTTCAGCGCCACAGCCGTTTCAGATAGCCCTCAATGCAAAGGCTCTAGACGCAAATATTGGTGTGAGAGCTAATTCAATCAAGGAAACACTGCATGTTGGTGAAGGGCATATTGAAAAAGGATCAGCCGAGTGGTTCTTGTGGGAGAACAACTCCATTTGGCTCACTAACTTCACACACCATCAGGCTTCCAAGCAGCTCTCAAGGAAACTCAGTTTTCACACTCTATGCTTAGTGCCCTTTGAGTGCCTAGGACTGAAATGAATCTTGGTGAGCATCCCACACAAACGAATGCTCCACATGCGCGTTTCACATTCCACCAACTCCACATTCACAGGCAACTTCAGTGCCACAGCCGCTTTCAGATAGCCCTCAATGCAAATTCTCTAGATGTAAGTATTGGTGTGAGAGCTAATTCAATCAAGGAAACACTGCATGTCGGTGAAGGGCATATTGAAGAAGGATCAACCAAGTGGTCCTTGGGCGAGAACAACTCCATTTGGCTCACTAACTTCACACACCATCAGGCTTCCAAGCAGCTCTCAAGGAAACTCAGTTTTCACACTCTATGCTTAGTGCCCTTTGAGTGCATTATCTAGGAATGAATCTAGTAGAGCATCCTACACAAACGAATGCTCCACATGCGGGTTTCACATGCCACCAACTCCACATTCACAGGCAACTTCAGCGCCACAGCCGTTTTCAGATAGCCCTCAATGCAAAGGCTCTAGACGCAAATATTGGTGTGAGAGCTAATTCAATCAAGGAAACACTGCATGTTGGTGAAGGGCATATTGAAGAAGGATCAACCAAGTGGTCCTTGTGCGAGAACAACTCCATTTGGCTCACTAACTTCACACACCATCAGGCTTCCAAGCAGCTCTCAAGGAAACTCAGTTTTCACACTCTATGCTTAGTGCCCTTTGAGTGCATTATCTAGGAATGAACCTGGTAGAGCATCCCACACAAACGAATGCTCCACATGCGGGTTTCACATGCCACCAACTCCACATTCACAGGCAACTTCAGTGCCACAGCCATTTTCAGATAGCCCTCAATGCAAAGCCTCTAGATGCAAATATTGGTGTGAGAGCTAATTCAATCAAGGAAACACTGCATGCTGGTGAAGGGCATATTGAAGAAGGATCAGCCGAGTGGTTCTTGTGGGAGAACAACTCCATTTGGCTCACTAACTTCACACACCATCAGGTTTCCAAGCAGCTCTCAAGGAAACTCAGTTTTCACACTCTATGCTTAGTGCCCTTTGTGTGCCTAGGACTGAAATGAAGCTTGCTGAGCATCCCACACAAACGAATGCTCCACATGCGGGTTTCACATGCCACCAACTCCACATTCACAGGCAACTTCAGAGCCACAGCCGTTTTCAGATAGCCCTCAATGCAAAGGCTCTAGACGCAAATATTGGTGTGAGAGCTAATTCAATCAAGGAAACACTGCATGTTGGTGAAGGGCATATTGAAGAAGGATCAACCAAGTGGTCCTTGGGCGAGAACAACTCCATTTGGCTCACTAACTTCACACACCATCAGGCTTCCAAGCAGCTCTCAAGGAAACTCAGTTTTCACACTCTATGCTTAGTGCCCTTTGAGTGCAATATCTAGGAATGAATCTAGTAGAGCATCCCACACAAACGAATGCTCCACATGCGGGTTTCACATGCCACCAAGTCCACATTCACAGGCAACTTCAGTGCCACAGCCATTTTCAGATAGCCCTCAATGCAAAGCCTCTAGATGTAATTATTGGTGTGAGAGCTAATTCAATCAAGGAAACAGTGCATATTGGTGAAGGGCATATTGAAGAAGGATCAGCCGAGTGGTCCTTGTGGGAGAACAACTCCATTTGGCTCACTAACTTCACACACCATCAGGCTTCCAAGCAGCTCTCAAGGAAACTCAGTTTTCACACTATATGCTTAGTGCCCTTTGAGTGCCTAGGACTGAAATGAATCTTAGTGAGCATCCCACACAAACGAATGCTCCACATGCGGGTTCCACATGCCACCAACTCCACATTCTCAGGCAACCTCAGCGCCAAAGCCATTTTCAGATAGCCCTCAATGCAAAGGCTCTAGACGCAAATATTGGTGTGAGAGCTAATTCAATCAAGGAAACACTGCATGTTGGTGAAGGGCATATTGAAGAAGGGTCAGCCGAGTGGTTCTTGTGGGAGAACAACTCCATTTGGCTCACTAACTTCACACACCATCAGGCTTCCAAGCAGCTCTCAAGGAAACTCAGTTTTCACACTCTATGATTAGTGCCCTTTGAGTGCCTAGGACTGAAATGAAGCTTGGTGAGCATCCCACACAAACGAATGCTCCACATGCGGGTTTCACATGCCACCAACTCCACATTCACAGGCAACTTCAGTGCCACAGCCGCTTTCAGATAGCCCTCAATGCAAATTCTCTAGATGTAAGTATTGGTGTGAGAGCTAATTCAATCAAGGAAACACTGCATGTTGTTGAAGGGCATATTGAAGAAGGATCAACCAAGTGGTCCTTGGGCGAGAACAACTCCATTTGGCTCACTAACTTCACACACCATCAGGCTTCCAAGCAGCTCTCAAGGAAACTCAGTTTTCACACTCTATGCTTAGTGCCCTTTGAGTGCATTATCTAGGAATGAACCTGGTAGAGCATCCCACACAAACGAATGCTCCACATGCGGGTTTCACATGCCACCAACTCCACATTCTCAGGCAACTTCAGTGCCACAGCCATTTTCAGATAGCCCTCAATGCAAAGCCTCTAGATGTAAATATTGGTGTGAGAGCTAATTCAATCAAGCAAACACTGCATATTGGTGAAGGGCATATTGAAGAAGAATCAGGCGAGTGGTCCTTGTGGGAGAACAACTCCATTTGGCTCACTAACTTCACACACCATCAGGTTTCCAAGCAGCTCTCAAGGAAACTCAGTTTTCACACTCTATGCTTAGTGCCCTTTGTGTGCCTAGGACTGAAATGAAGCTTGCTGAGCATCCCACACAAACGAATGCTCCACATGCGGGTTTCACATGCCACCAACTCCACATTCACAGGCAACTTCAGAGCCACAGCCGTTTTCAGATAGCCCTCAATGCAAAGGCTCTAGACGCAAATATTGGTGTGAGAGCTAATTCAATCAAGGAAACACTGCATGTTGGTGAAGGGCATATTGAAGAAGGATCAATCAAGTGGTCCTTGTGCGAGAACAACTCCATTTGGCTCACTAACTTCACACACCATCAGGCTTCCAAGCAGCTCTCAAGGAAACTCAGTTTTCACACTCTATGCTTAGTGCCCTTTGAGTGCATTATCTAGGAATGAACCTGGTAGAGCATCCCACACAAACGAATGCTCCACATGCGGGTTTCACATGCCACCAACTCCACATTCTCAGGCAACTTCAGTGCCACAGCCATTTTCAGATAGCCCTCAATGCAAAGGCTCTAGACGCAAATATTGGTGTGAGAGCTAATTCAATCAAGGAAACACTGCATGTTGGTGAAGGGCATATTGAAGAAGGATCAGCCGAGTGGTTCTTGTGGGAGAACAACTCCATTTGGCTCACTAACTTCACACACCATCAGGCTTCCAAGCAGCTCTCAAGGAAACTCAGTTTTCACACTCTATGGTTAGTGCCCTTTGAGTGCATTATCTAGGAATGAACCTGGTAGAGCATCCCACAGAAACGAATGCTCCACATGCGGGTTTCACATGCCACCAACTCCACATTCACAGGCAACTTCAGAGCCACAGCCGTTTTCAGATAGCCCTCAATGCAAAGGCTCTAGACGCAAATATTGGTGTGAGAGCTAATTCAATCAAGGAAACACTGCATGTTGGTGAAGGGCATATTGAAGAAGGATCAGCCGAGTGGTTCTTGTGGGAGAACAACTCCATTTGGCTCACTAACTTCACACACCATCAGGCTTCCAAGCAGCTCTCAAGGAAACTCAGTTTTCACACTCTATGCTTAGTGCCCTTTGAGTGCCTAGGACTGAAATGAAGCTTGGTGAGCATCCCACACAAACGAATGCTCCACATGTGGGTTTCACATGCCACCAACTCCACATTCTCAGGCAACTTCAGTGCCACAGCCATTTTCAGATAGCCCTCAATGCAAAGGCTCTAGACGCAAATATTGGTGTGAGAGCTAATTCAATCAAGGAAACACTGCATGTTGGTGAAGGGCATATTGAAGAAGGATCAGCCGAGTGGTTCTTGTGGGAGAACAACTCCATTTGGCTCACTAACTTCACACACCATCAGGCTTCCAAGCAGCTCTCAAGGAAACTCAGTTTTCACACTCTGTGGTTAGTGCCCTTTGAGTGCATTATCTAGGAATGAACCTGGTAGAGCATCGCACACAAACGAATGCTCCACATGCGGGTTTCACATGCCACCAACTCCACATTCACAGGCAACTTCAGCGCCACAGCCGTTTTCAGATAGCCCTCAATGCAAAGGCTCTAGACGCAAATATTGGTGTGAGAGCTAATTCAATCAAGGAAACACTGCATGTTGGTGAAGGGCATATTGAAGAAGGATCAGCCGAGTGGTTCTTGTGGGAGAACAACTCCATTTGGCTCACTAACTTCACACACCATCAGGCTTCCAAGCAGCTCTCAAGGAAACTCAGTTTTCACACTCTATGATTAGTGCCCTTTGAGTGCCTAGGACTGAAATGAAGCTTGGTGAGCATCCCACACAAACGAATGCTCCACATGTGGGTTTCACATGCCACCAACTCCACATTCACAGGCAACTTCAGCGCCACAGCCGTTTTCAGATAGCCCTCAATGCAAAGGCTCTAGATGTAAGTATTGGTGTGAGAGCTAATTCAATCAAGGAAACACTGCATATTGGTGAAGGGCATATTGAAGAAGAATCAGCCGAGTGTTCCTTGTGGGAGAATAACTCCATTTGGCTCACTAACTTCACACACCATCAGGCTTCCAAGCAGCTCTCAAGGAAACTCAGTTTTCACACTCTATGCTTAGTGCCCTTTGAGTGCATTATCTAGGAATGAACCTGGTAGAGCATCCCACACAAACGAATGCTCCACATGCGGGTTTCACATGCCACCAACTCCACATTCACAGGCAACTTCAGCGCCACAGGTGTTTTCAGATAGCCTTCAATGCAAAGGCTCTAGACGCAAATATTGGTGTGAGAGCTAATTCAATCAAGGAAACACTGCATGTTGGTGAAGGGCATATTGAAGAAGGATCAGCCGAGTGGTTCTTGTGGGAGAACAACTCCATTTGGCTCACTAACTTCACACACCATCAGGCTTCCAAGCAGCTCTCAAGGAAACTCAGTTTTCACACTCTATGATTAGTGCCCTTTGAGTGCCTAGGACTGAAATGAAGCTTGGTGAGCATCCCACACAAACGAATGCTCCACATGCGGGTTTCACATGCCACCAACTCCACATTCCAAGGCAACTTCAGCGCCACAGCCGTTTTCAGATAGCCCTCAATGCAAAGGCTCTAGACGCAAATATTGGTGTGAGAGCTAATTCAATCAAGGAAACACTGCATGTTGGTGAAGGGCATATTGAAAAAGGATCAGCCGAGTGGTTCTTGTGGGAGAACAACTCCATTTGGCTCACTAACTTCACACACCATCAGGCTTCCAAGCAGCTCTCAAGGAAACTCAGTTTTCACACTCTATGCTTAGTGCCCTTTGAGTGCCTAGGACTGAAATGAATCTTGGTGAGCATCCCACACAAACGAATGCTCCACATGCGCGTTTCACATTCCACCAACTCCACATTCACAGGCAACTTCAGTGCCACAGCCGCTTTCAGATAGCCCTCAATGCAAATTCTCTAGATGTAAGTATTGGTGTGAGAGCTAATTCAATCAAGGAAACACTGCATGTTGGTGAAGGGCATATTGAAGAAGGATCAACCAAGTGGTCCTTGTGCGAGAACAACTCCATTTGGCTCACTAACTTCACACACCATCAGGCTTCCAAGCAGCTCTCAAGGAAACTCAGTTTTCACACTCTATGCTTAGTGCCCTTTGAGTGCATTATCTAGGAATGAATCTAGTAGAGCATCCTACACAAACGAATGCTCCACATGCGGGTTTCACATGCCACCAACTCCACATTCACAGGCAACTTCAGCGCCACAGCCGTTTTCAGATAGCCCTCAATGCAAAGGCTCTAGACGCAAATATTGGTGTGAGAGCTAATTCAATCAAGGAAACACTGCATGTTGGTGAAGGGCATATTGAAGAAGGATCAGCCGAGTGGTTCTTGTGGGAGAACAACTCCATTTGGCTCACTAACTTCACACACCATCAGGCTTCCAAGCAGCTCTCAAGGAAACTCAGTTTTCACACTCTATGCTTAGTGCCCTTTGAGTGCCTAGGACTGAAATGAAGCTTGGTGAGCATCCCACAAAAACGAATGCTCCACATGCGGGTTTCACATGCCACCAACTCCACATTCACAGGCAACTTCAGCGCCACAGCCGTTTTCAGATAGCCCTCAATGCAAAGGCTCTAGACGCAAATATTGGTGTGAGAGCTAATTCAATCAAGGAAACACTGCATGTTGGTGAAGGGCATATTGAAAAAGGATCAGCCGAGTGGTTCTTGTGGGAGAACAACTCCATCTGGCTCACTAACTTCACACACCATCAGGCTTCCAAGCAGCTCTCAAGAAAACTCAGTTTTCACACTCTATGCTTAGTGCCCTTTGAGTGCCTAGGACTGAAATGAAGCTTGGTGAGCATCCCACACAAACGAATGCTCCACATGCGGGTTTCACATGCCACCAACTCCACATTCACAGGCAACTTCAGTGCCACAGCCGCTTTCAGATAGCCCTCAATGCAAATTCTCTAGATGTAAGTATTGGTGTGAGAGCTAATTCAATCAAGGAAACACTGCATGTTGTTGAAGGGCATATTGAAGAAGGATCAACCAAGTGGTCCTTGTGCGAGAACAACTCCATTTGGCTCACTAACTTCACACACCATCAGGCTTCCAAGCAGCTCTCAAGGAAACTCAGTTTTCACACTCTATGCTTAGTGCCCTTTGAGTGCATTATCTAGGAATGAACCTGGTAGAGCATCCCACACAAACGAATGCTCCACATGCGGGTTTCACATGCCACCAACTCCACATTCACAGGCAACTTCAGCGCCACAGCCGTTTTCAGATAGCCCTCAATGCAAAGGTTCTAGACGCAAATATTGGTGTGAGAGCTAATTCAATCAAGGAAACACTGCATGTTGGTGAAGGGCATATTGAAGAAGGATCAGCCGAGTGGTTCTTGTGGGAGAACAACTCCATTTGGCTCACTAACTTCACACACCATCAGGCTTCCAAGCAACTCTCAAGGAAACTCAGTTTTCACACTCTATGATTAGTGCCCTTTGAGTGCCTAGGACTGAAATGAAGCTTGGTGAGCATCCCACACAAACGAATGCTCCACATGCGGGTTTCACATGCCACCAACTCCACATTCACAGGCAACTTCAGCGCCACAGCCGTTTTCAGATAGCCCTCAATGCAAAGGCTCTAGACGCAAATATTGGTGTGAGAGCTAATTCAATCAAGGAAACACTGCATGTTGGTGAAGGGCATATTGAAGAAGGATCAACCAAGTGGTCCTTGGGCGAGAACAACTCCATTTGGCTCACTAACTTCACACACCATCAGGCTTCCAAGCAGCTCTCAAGGAAACTCAGTTTTCACACTCTATGCTTAGTTCCCTTTGAGTGCATTATCTAGGAATGAATCTAGTAGAGCATCCCACACAAACGAATGCTCCACATGCGGGTTTCACATGCCACCAACTCCACATTCACAGGCAACTTCAGCGCCACAGCCGTTTTCAGATAGCCCTCAAAGCAAAGCCTCTAGACGCAAATATTGGTGTGAGAGCTAATTCAATCAAGGAAACATTGCATGTTGGTGAAGGGCATATTGAAGAAGGATCAGCCGAGTGGTTCTTGTGGGCGAGAACAACTCCATTTGGCTCACTAACTTCACACACCATCAGGCTTCCAAGCAGCTCTCAAGGAAACTCAGTTTTCACACTCTATGCTTATTGCCCTTTGAGTGCCTAGGATTGAAATGAATCTTGGTGAGCATCCTACACAAACGAATGCTCCACATCCGGGTTCCACATGCCACCAACTCCACATTCTCAGGCAACTTCAGCGCCACAGCCGTTTTCAGATAGCCCTCAATGCAAAGGCTCTAGATGCAAATATTGGTGTGAGAGCTAATTCAATCAAGGAAACACTGCATGTTGGTGAAGGGCATATTGAAGAAGGATCAGCTGAATGGTTCTTGTGGGAGAACAACTCCATTTGGCTCACTAACTTCACACACCATCAGGCTTCCAAGCAGCTCTCAAGGAAACTCAGTTTTCACACTCTATGCTTAGTGCCCTTTGAGTGCCTAGGACTGAAATGAATCTTGATGAGCATCCCACAAAAACGAATGCTCCACATGCGGGTTTCACATGCCACCAACTCCACATTCACAGGCAACTTCAGCGCCACAGCCGTTTTCAGATAGCCCTCAATGCAAAGGCTCTAGACGCAAATATTGGTGTGAGAGCTAATTCAATCAAGGAAACACTGCATGTTGGTGAAGGGCATATTGAAAAAGGATCAGCCGAGTGGTTCTTGTGGGAGAACAACTCCATTTGGCTCACTAACTTCACACACCATCAGGCTTCCAAGCAGCTCTCAAGGAAACTCAGTTTTCACACTCTATGCTTAGTGCCCTTTGAGTGCCTAGGACTGAAATGAATCTTGGTGAGCATCCCACACAAACGAATGCTCCACATGCGCGTTTCACATTCCACCAACTCCACATTCACAGGCAACTTCAGTGCCACAGCCGCTTTCAGATAGCCCTCAATGCAAATTCTCTAGATGTAAGTATTGGTGTGAGAGCTAATTCAATCAAGGAAACACTGCATGTTGGTGAAGGGCATATTGAAGAAGGATCAACCAAGTGGTCCTTGGGCGAGAACAACTCCATTTGGCTCACTAACTTCACACACCATCAGGCTTCCAAGCAGCTCTCAAGGAAACTCAGTTTTCACACTCTATGCTTAGTGCCCTTTGAGTGCATTATCTAGGAATGAATCTAGTAGAGCATCCTACACAAACGAATGCTCCACATGCGGGTTTCACATGCCACCAACTCCACATTCACAGGCAACTTCAGCGCCACAGCCGTTTTCAGATAGCCCTCAATGCAAAGGCTCTAGACGCAAATATTGGTGTGAGAGCTAATTCAATCAAGGAAACACTGCATGTTGGTGAAGGGCATATTGAAGAAGGATCAGCCGAGTGGTTCTTGTGGGAGAACAACTCCATTTGGCTCACTAACTTCACACACCATCAGGCTTCCAAGCAGCTCTCAAGGAAACTCAGTTTTCACACTCTATGATTAGTGCCCTTTGAGTGCCTAGGACTGAAATGAAGCTTGGTGAGCATCCCACACAAACGAATGCTCCACATGCGGGTTTCACATGCCACCAACTCCACATTCACAGGCAACTTCAGCGCCACAGCCGTTTTCAGATAGCCCTCAATGCAAAGGCTCTAGACGCAAATATTGGTGTGAGAGCTAATTCAATCAAGGAAACACTGCATGTTGGTGAAGGGCATATTGAAAAAGGATCAGCCGAGTGGTTCTTGTGGGAGAACAACTCCATTTGGCTCACTAACTTCACACACCATCAGGCTTCCAAGCAGCTCTCAAGAAAACTCAGTTTTCACACTCTATGCTTAGTGCCCTTTGAGTGCCTAGGACTGAAATGAAGCTTGGTGAGCATCCCACACAAACGAATGCTCCACATGCGGGTTTCACATGCCACCAACTCCACATTCACAGGCAACTTCAGTGCCACAGCCGCTTTCAGATAGCCCTCAATGCAAATTCTCTAGATGTAAGTATTGGTGTGAGAGCTAATTCAATCAAGGAAACACTGCATGTTGTTGAAGGGCATATTGAAGAAGGATCAACCAAGTGGTCCTTGTGCGAGAACAACTCCATTTGGCTCACTAACTTCACACACCATCAGGCTTCCAAGCAGCTCTCAAGGAAACTCAGTTTTCACACTCTATGCTTAGTGCCCTTTGAGTGCATTATCTAGGAATGAACCTGGTAGAGCATCCCACACAAACGAATGCTCCACATGCGGGTTTCACATGCCACCAACTCCACATTCACAGGCAACTTCAGCGCCACAGCCGTTTTCAGATAGCCCTCAATGCAAAGGTTCTAGACGCAAATATTGGTGTGAGAGCTAATTCAATCAAGGAAACACTGCATGTTGGTGAAGGGCATATTGAAGAAGGATCAGCCGAGTGGTTCTTGTGGGAGAACAACTCCATTTGGCTCACTAACTTCACACACCATCAGGCTTCCAAGCAGCTCTCAAGGAAACTCAGTTTTCACACTCTATGATTAGTGCCCTTTGAGTGCCTAGGACTGAAATGAAGCTTGGTGAGCATCCCACACAAACGAATGCTCCACATGCGGGTTTCACATGCCACCAACTCCACATTCACAGGCAACTTCAGCGCCACAGCCGTTTTCAGATAGCCCTCAATGCAAAGGCTCTAGACGCAAATATTGGTGTGAGAGCTAATTCAATCAAGGAAACACTGCATGTTGGTGAAGGGCATATTGAAGAAGGATCAGCTGAATGGTTCTTGTGGGAGAACAACTCCATTTGGCTCACTAACTTCACACACCATCAGGCTTCCAAGCAGCTCTCAAGGAAACTCAGTTTTCACACTCTATGCTTAGTGCCCTTTGAGTGCCTAGGACTGAAATGAATCTTGATGAGCATCCCACAAAAACGAATGCTCCACATGCGGGTTTCACATGCCACCAACTCCACATTCACAGGCAACTTCAGCGCCACAGCCGTTTTCAGATAGCCCTCAATGCAAAGGCTCTAGACGCAAATATTGGTGTGAGAGCTAATTCAATCAAGGAAACACTGCATGTTGGTGAAGGGCATATTGAAGAAGGATCAGCCGAGTGGTTCTTGTGGGAGAACAACTCCATTTAGCTCACTAACTTCACACACCATCAGGCTTTCAAGCAGCTCTCAAGGAAACTCAGTTTTCACACTCTATGCTTAGCGCCCTTTGTGTGCCTTGGATTTAAATGAAGCTTGGTGAGCATCCCACACAAACGAATGCTCCACATGCGGGTTTCACATGCCACCAACTCCACATTTACAGGCAACTTCAGTGCCACAGCCGCTTTCAGATAGCCCTCAATGCAAAGGCTCTAGACGCAAATATTGGTGTGAGAGCTAATTCAATCAAGGAAACACTGCATGTTGGTGAAGGGCATATTGAAGAAGGATCAACCAAGTGGTCCTTGGGCGAGAACAACTCCATTTGGCTCACTAACTTCACACACCATCAGGCTTCCAAGCAGCTCTCAAGGAAACTAAGTTTTCACACTCTATGTTTAGTGCCCTTTGAGTGCATTATCTAGGAATGAACCTGGTAGAGCATCCCACACAAACGAATGCTCCACATGCGGGTTTCACATGCCACCAACTCCACATTCACAGGCAACTTCAGCGCCACATCCATTTTCAGATAGCCCTCAATGCAAAGGCTCTAGACGCAAATATTGGTGTGAGAGCTAATTCAATCAAGGAAACACTGCATGTTGGTGAAGGGCATATTGAAGAAGGATCAGCCGAGTGGTTCTTGTGGGAGAACAACTCCATTTGGCTCACTAACTTCACACACCATCAGGCTTCCAAGCAGCTCTCAAGGAAACTCAGTTTTCACACTCTATGCTTAGTGCCCTTTGAGTGCATTATCTAGGAATGAACCTGGTAGAGCATCCCACACAAACGAATGCTCCACATGCGGGTTTCACATGCCACCAACTCCACATTCACAGGCAACTTCAGCGCCACAGCCGTTTTCAGATAGCCCTCAATGCAAAGGTTCTAGACGCAAATATTGGTGTGAGAGCTAATTCAATCAAGGAAACACTGCATGTTGGTGAAGGGCATATTGAAGAAGGATCAGCCGAGTGGTTCTTGTGGGAGAACAACTCCATTTGGCTCACTAACTTCACACACCATCAGGCTTCCAAGCAGCTCTCAAGGAAACTCAGTTTTCACACTCTATGATTAGTGCCCTATTTGAGTGCCTAGGACTGAAATGAAGCTTGGTGAGCATCCCACACAAACGAATGCTCCACATGCGGGTTTCACATGCCACCAACTCCACATTCACAGGCAACTTCAGCGCCACAGCCGTTTTCAGATAGCCCTCAATGCAAAGGCTCTAGACGCAAACATTGGTGTGAGAGCTAATTCAATCAAGGAAACACTGCATGTTGGTGAAGGACATATTGAAGAAGGATCAACCAAGTAGTCCTTGGGCGAGAACAACTCCATTTGGCTCACTAACTTCACACACCATCAGGCTTCCAAGCAGCTCTCAAGGAAACTCAGTTTTCACACTCTATGCTTAGTTCCCTTGAGTGAATTATCTAGGAATGAATCTAGTAGAGCATCCCACAACAAACGAATGCTCCACATGCGGGTATCACATGCCACCAACTCCACATTCACAGGCAACTTCAGCGCCACAGCCGTTTTCAGATAGCCCTCAATGCAAAGCCTCTAGACGCAAATATTGGTGTGAGAGCTAATTCAATCAAGGAAACATTGCATGTTGGTGAAGGGCATATTGAAGAAGGATCAGCCGAGTGGTTCTTGTGGGCGAGAACAACTCCATTTGGCTCACTAACTTCACACACCATCAGGCTTCCAAGCAGCTCTCAAGGAAACTCAGTTTTCACACTCTATGCTTAGTGCCCTTTGAGTGCCTAGGATTGAAATGAATCTTGGTGAGCATCCCACACAAACGAATGCTCCACATGCGGGTTCCACATGCCACCAACTCCACATTCTCAGGCAACTTCAGCGCCAAAGCCATTTTCAGATAGCCCTCAATGCAAAGGCTCTAGATGCAAATATTGGTGTGAGAGCTAATTCAATCAAGGAAACACTGCATTTTGGTGAAGGGCATATTGAAGAAGGATCAGCTGACTGGTTCTTGTGGGAGAACAACTCCATTTGGCTCACTAACTTCACACACCATCAGGCTTCCAAGCAGCTGTCAAGGAAACTCAGTTTTCACACTCTATGCTTAGTGCCCTTTGAGTGCCTAGGATTGAAATGAATCTTGATGAGCATCCCACAAAAACGAATGCTCCACATGCGGGTTTCACATGCCACCAACTCCACATTCACAGGCAACTTCAGCGCCACAGCCGTTTTCAGATAGCCCTCAATGCAAAGGCTCTAGACGCAAATATTGGTGTGAGAGCTAATTCAATCAAGGAAACACTGCATGTTGGTGAAGGGCATATTGAAGAAGGATCAGCCGAGTGGTTCTTGTGGGAGAACAACTCCATTTGGCTCACTAACTTCACACACCATCAGGCTTTCAAGCAGCTCTCAAGGAAACTCAGTTTTCACACTCTATGCTTAGCGCCCTTTGTGTGCCTTGGATTTAAATGAAGCTTGGTGAGCATCCCACACAAACGAATGCTCCACATGCGGGTTTCACATGCCACCAACTCCACATTTACAGGCAACTTCAGTGCCACAGCCGCTTTCAGATAGCCCTCAATGCAAAGGCTCTAGACGCAAATATTGGTGTGAGAGCTAATTCAATCAAGGAAACACTGCATGTTGGTGAAGGGCATATTGAAGAAGGATCAACCAAGTGGTCCTTGTGCGAAAACAACTCTATTTGGCTCACTAACTTCACACACCATCAGGCTTCCAAGCAGCTCTCAAGGAAACTCAGTTTTCACACTCTATGCTTAGTGCCCTTTGAGTGCATTATCTAGGAATGAACCTGGTAGAGCATCCCACACAAACGAATGCTCCACATGCGGGTTTCACATGCCACCAACTCCACATTCACAGGCAACTTCAGCGCCACAGCCATTTTCAGATAGCCCTCAATGCAAAGGCTCTAGACGCAAATATTGGTGTGAGAGCTAATTCAATCAAGGAAACACTGCATGTTGGTGAAGGGCATATTGAAGAAGGATCAGCCGAGTGGTTCTTGTGGGAGAACAACTCCATTTGGCTCACTAACTTCACACACCATCAGGCTTCCAAGCAGCTCTCAAGGAAACTCAGTTTTCACACTCTATGCTTAGTGCTCTTTGTGTGCCTTGGATTTAAATGAAGCTTGGTGAGCATCCCACACAAACGAATGCTCCACATGCGGGTTTCACATGCCACCAACTCCACATTCACAGGCAACTTCAGCGCCACAGCCGTTTTCAGATAGCCCTCAATGCAAAGGCTCTAGACGCAAATATTGGTGTGAGAGCTAATTCAATCAAGGAAACACTGCATGTTGGTGAAGGGCATATTGAAGAAGGATCAGCCGAGTGGTTCTTGTGGGAGAACAACTCCATTTGGCTTACTAACTTCACACACCATCAGGCTTCCAAGCAGCTCTCAAGGAAACTCAGTTTTCACACTCTATGCTTAGTGCCCTTCGAGTGCATTATCTAGGAATGAATCTAGTAGAGCATCCCACACAAACGAATGCTCCACATGCGGGTTTCACATGCCACCAACTACACATTCACAGGCAACTTCAGTGCCACAGCCATTTTAGGATAGCCCTGAATGCAAAGCCTCTAGATGTAAATATTGGTGTGAGAGCTAATTCAATCAAGGAAACACTTCATATTCGTGAAGGGCATATTGAAGAAGAATCAGGCGAGTGGTCCTTGTGGGAGAACAACTCCATTTGGCTCACTAACTTCACACACCATCAGGCTTCCAAGCAGCTCTCAAGGAAACTCAGTTTTCACACTCTATGCTTAGCGCCCTTTGTGTGCCTTGGATTTAAATGAAGCTTGGTGAGCATCCCACACAAACGAATGCTCCACATGCGGGTTTCACATGCCACCAACTCCACATTTACAGGCAACTTCAGTGCCACAGCCGCTTTCAGATAGCCCTCAATGCAAAGGCTCTAGACGCAAATATTGGTGTGAGAGCTAATTCAATCAAGGAAACACTGCATGTTGGTGAAGGGCATATTGAAGAAGGATCAACCAAGTGGTTCTTGTGCGAGAACAACTCCATTTGGCTCACTAACTTCACACACCATCAGGCTTCCAAGCAGCTCTCAAGGAAACTCAGTTTTCACACTCTATGCTTAGTGCCCTTTGAGTGCATTATCTAGGAATGAACCTGGTAGAGCATCCCACACAAACGAATGCTCCACATGCGGGTTTCACATGCCACCAACTCCACATTCACAGGCAACTTCAGCGCCACAGCCATTTTCAGATAGCCCTCAATGCAAAGGCTCTAGACGCAAATATTGGTGTGAGAGCTAATTCAATCAAGGAAACACTGCATGTTGGTGAAGGGCATATTGAAGAAGGATCAGCCGAGTGGTTCTTGTGGGAGAACAACTCCATTTGGCTCACTAACTTCACACACCATCAGGCTTCCAAGCAGCTCTCAAGGAAACTCAGTTTTCACACTCTATGCTTAGTGCTCTTTGTGTGCCTTGGATTTAAATGAAGCTTGGTGAGCATCCCACACAAACGAATGCTCCACATGCGGGTTTCACATGCCACCAACTCCACATTCACAGGCAACTTCAGCGCCACAGCCGTTTTCAGATAGCCCTCAATGCAAAGGCTCTAGACGCAAATATTGGTGTGAGAGCTAATTCAATCAAGGAAACACTGCATGTTGGTGAAGGGCATATTGAAGAAGGATCAGCCGAGTGGTTCTTGTGGGAGAACAACTCCATTTGGCTCACTAACTTCACACACCATCAGGCTTCCAAGCAGCTCTCAAGGAAACTCAGTTTTCACACTCTATGCTTAGTGCCCTTCGAGTGCATTATCTAGGAATGAATCTAGTAGAGCATCCCACACAAACGAATGCTCCACATGCGGGTTTCACATGCCACCAACTACACATTCACAGGCAACTTCAGTGCCACAGCCATTTTCAGATAGCCCTCAATGCAAAGCCTCTAGATGTAAATATTGGTGTGAGAGCTAATTCAATCAAGGAAACACTTCATATTCGTGAAGGGCATATTGAAGAAGAATCAGGCGAGTGGTCCTTGTGGGAGAACAACTCCATTTGGCTCACTAACTTCACACACCATCAGGCTTCCAAGCAGCTCTCAAGGAAACTCAGTTTTCACACTCTATGCTTAGTGCCCTTTGAGTGCCTAGGACTGAAATGAATCTTGGTGAGCATCCCACACAAACGAATGCTTCACATGCGGGTTCCACATGCCACCAACTCCACATTCTCAGGCAACTTCAGCGCCACAGCCGTTTTCAGATAGCCCTCAATGCAAAGGCTCTAGACGCAAATATTGGTGTGAGAGCTAATTCAATCAAGGAAACACTGCATGTTGCTGAAGGGCATATTGAAGAAGGATCAGCCGAGTGGTTCTTGTGGGAGAACAACTCCATTTGGCTCACTAACGTCACACACCATCAGGTTTCCAAGCAGCTCTCAAGGAAACTCAGTTTTCACACTCTATGCTTAGTGCCCTTTGAGTGCATTATCTAGGAATGAACCTGGTAGAGCATCCCACACAAACGAATGCTCCACATGCGGGTTTCACATGCCACCAACTCCACATTCACAGGCAACTTCAGTGCCACAGCCGTTTTCAGATAGCCCTCAATGCAAAGCCTCTAGATGCAAATATTGGTGTGAGAGCTAATTCAATCAAGGAAACACTGCATGCTGGTGAAGGGCATATTGAAGAAGGATCAGCCGAGTGGTTCTTGTGGGAGAACAACTCCATTTGGCTCACTAACTTCACACACCATCAGGTTTCCAAGCAGCTCTCAAGGAAACTCAGTTTTCACACTCTATGCTTAGTGCCCTTTGTGTGCCTAGGACTGAAATGAAGCTTGCTGAGCATCCCACACAAACGAATGCTCCACATGCGGGTTTCACATGCCACCAACTCCACATTCACAAGCAACTTCAGAGCCACAGCCGTTTTCAGATAGCCCTCAATGCAAAGGCTCTAGATGCAAATATTGGTGTGAGAGCTAATTCAATCAAGGAAACACTGCATGTTGGTGAAGGGCATATTGAAGAAGGATCAACCAAGTGGTCCTTGGGCGAGAACAACTCCATTTGGCTCACTAACTTCACACACCATCAGGCTTCCAAGCAGCTCTCAAGGAAACTCAGTTTTCACACTCTATGCTTAGTGCCCTTTGAGTGCATTATCTAGGAATGAATCTAGTAGAGCATTCCACACAAACGAATGCTCCACATGCGGGTTTCACATGCCACCAACTCCACATTCACAGGCAACTTCAGCGCCACAGCCGTTTTCAGATAGCCCTCAATGCAAAGGTTCTAGACGCAAATATTGGTGTGAGAGCTAATTCAATCAAGGAAACACTTCATATTCGTGAAGGGCATATTGAAGAAGAATCAGGCGAGTGGTCCTTGTGGGAGAACAACTCCATTTGGCTCACTAACTTCACACACCATCAGGCTTCCAATCAGCTCTCAAGGAAACTCAGTTTTCACACTCTATGCTTAGTGCCCTTTGAGTGCCTAGGACTGAAATGAATCTTGGTGAGCATCCCACACAAACGAATGCTTCACATGCGGGTTCCACATGCCACCAACTCCACATTCTCAGGCAACTTCAGCGCCACAGCCGTTTTCAGATAGCCCTCAATGCAAAGGCTCTAGACGCAAATATTGGTGTGAGAGCTAATTCAATCAAGGAAACACTGCATGTTGCTGAAGGGCATATTGAAGAAGGATCAGCTGAGTGGTTCTTGTGGGAGAACAACTCCATTTGGCTCACTAACTTCACACACCATCAGGCTTCCAAGCAGCTCTCAAGGAAACTCAGTTTTCACACTCTATGCTTAGTGCCCTTTGAGTGCATTATCTAGGAATGAACCTGGTAGAGCATCCCACACAAACGAATGCTCCACATGCGGGTTCCACATACCACCAACTCCACATTCTCAGGCAACTTCAGCGCCAAAGCCATTTTCAGATAGCCCTCAATGCAAAGGCTCTAGACGCAAATATTGGTGTGAGAGCTAATTCAATCAAGGAAACACTGCATGTTGGTGAAGGGCATATTGAAGAAGGATCAGCCGAGTGGTTCTTGTGGGAGAACAACTCCATTTGGCTCACTAACTTCACACACCATCAGGCTTCCAAGCAGCTCTCAAGGAAACTCAGTTTTCACACTCTATGCTTAGTGCCCTTTGAGTGCCTTGGATTTAAATGAAGCTTGGTGAGTATCCCACACAAACGAATGCTCCACATGCGGGTTTCACATGCCACCAACTCCACATTCACAGGCAACTTCAGCGCCACAGCCGTTTTCAGATAGCCCTCAATGCAAAGGCTCTAGACGCAAATATTGGTGTGAGAGCTAATTCAATCAAGGAAACACTGCATGTTGGTGAAGGGCATATTGAAGAAGGATCAGCCGAGTGGTTCTTGTGGAGAACAACTCCATTTGGCTCACTAACTTCACACACCATCAGGCTTCCAAGCAGCTCTCAAGGAAACTCAGTTTTCACACTCTATGCTTAGTGCCCTTCGAGTGCATTATCTAGGAATGAATCTAGTAGAGCATCCCACACAAACGAATGCTCCACATGCGGGTTTCACATGCCACCAACTACACATTCACAGGCAACTTCAGTGCCACAGCCATTTTCAGATAGCCCTCAATGCAAAGCCTCTAGATGTAAATATTGGTGTGAGAGCTAATTCAATCAAGGAAACACTTCATATTCGTGAAGGGCATATTGAAGAAGAATCAGGCGAGTGGTCCTTGTGGGAGAACAACTCCATTTGGCTCACTAACTTCACACACCATCAGGCTTCCAAGCAGCTCTCAAGGAAACTCAGTTTTCACACTCTATGCTTAGTGCCCTTTGAGTGCCTATGACTGAAATGAATCTTGGTGAGCATCCCACACAAACGAATGCTTCACATGCGGGTTCCACATGCCACCAACTCCACATTCTCAGGCAACTTCAGCGCCACAGCCGTTTTCAGATAGCCCTCAATGCAAAGGCTCTAGACGCAAATATTGGTGTGAGAGCTAATTCAATCAAGGAAACACTGCATGTTGGTGAAGGGCATATTGAAGAAGGATCAGCCGAGTGGTTCTTGTGGGAGAACAACTCCATTTGGCTCACTAACTTCACACACCATCAGGCTTCCAAGCAGCTCTCAAGGAAACTCAGTTTTCACACTCTATGCTTAGTGCCCTTCGAGTGCATTATCTAGGAATGAATCTAGTAGAGCATCCCACACAAACGAATGCTCCACATGCGGGTTTCACATGCCACCAACTCCACATTCACAGGCAACTTCAGTGCCACAGCCGTTTTCAGATAGCCCTCAATGCAAAGCCTCTAGATGCAAATATTGGTGTGAGAGCTAATTCAATCAAGGAAACACTGCATGCTGGTGAAGGGCATATTGAAGAAGGATCAGCCGAGTGGTTCTTGTGGGAGAACAACTCCATTTGGCTCACTAACTTCACACACCATCAGGTTTCCAAGCAGCTCTCAAGGAAACTCAGTTTTCACACTCTATGCTTAGTGCCCTTTGTGTGCCTAGGACTGAAATGAAGCTTGCTGAGCATCCCACACAAACGAATGCTCCACATGCGGGTTTCACATGCCACCAACTCCACATTCACAAGCAACTTCAGAGCCACAGCCGTTTTCAGATAGCCCTCAATGCAAAGGCTCTAGATGCAAATATTGGTGTGAGAGCTAATTCAATCAAGGAAACACTGCATGTTGGTGAAGGGCATATTGAAGAAGGATCAACCAAGTGGTCCTTGGGCGAGAACAACTCCATTTGGCTCACTAACTTCACACACCATCAGGCTTCCAAGCAGCTCTCAAGGAAACTCAGTTTTCACACTCTATGCTTAGTGCCCTTTGAGTGCATTATCTAGGAATGAATCTAGTAGAGTATTCCACACAAACGAATGCTCCACATGCGGGTTTCACATGCCACCAACTCCACATTCACAGGCAACTTCAGCGCCACAGCCGTTTTCAGATAGCCCTCAATGCAAAGGTTCTAGACGCAAATATTGGTGTGAGAGCTAATTCAATCAAGGAAACACTGCATGTTGGTGAAGTGCATATTGAAGAAGGATCAGCCGAGTGGTTCTTGTGGGAGAACAACTCCATTTGGCTCACTAACTTCACACACCATCAGGCTTCCAAGCAGCTCTCAAGGAAACTCAGTTTTCACACTCTATGCTTAGTGCCCTTTGTGAGCCTTGGATTTAATTGAAGCTTGCTGAGCATCCCACACAAACGAATGCTCCACATGCGGGTTTCACATGCCACCAACTCCACATTCACAGGCAACTTCAGAGCCACAGCCATTTTCAGATAGCCCTCAATGCAAAGGCTCTAGTCGCAAATATTGGGTGTGAGAGCTAATTCAATCAAGGAAACAGTGCATATTGGTGAAGGGCATATTGAAGAAGGATCAGCCGAGTGGTCCTTGTGGGAGAACAACTCCATTTGGCTCACTAACTTCACACACCATCAGGCTTCCAAGCAGCTCTCAAGGAAACTCAGTTTTCACACTCTATGCTTAGTGCCCTTTGAGTGCCTAGGACTGAAATGAAGCTTGGTGAGCATCCCACACAAACGAATGCTCCACATGCGGGTTCCACATGCCACCAACTCCACATTCTCAGGCAACTTCAGCGCCAAAGCCATTTTCAGATAGCCCTCAATGCAAAGGCTCTAGACGCAAATATTGGTGTGAGAGCTAATTCAATCAAGGAAACACTGCATGTTGGTGAAGGGCATATTGAAGAAGGATCAGCTGAGTGGTTCTTGTGGGAGAACAACTCCATTTGGCTCACTAACTTCACACACCATCAGGCTTCCAAGCAGCTCTCAAGGAAACTCAGTTTTCACACTCTATGCTTAGTGCCCTTTGAGTGCATTATCTAGGAATGAACCTGGTAGAGCATCCCACACAAACGAATGCTCCACATGCGGGTTCCACATACCACCAACTCCACATTCTCAGGCAACTTCAGCGCCAAAGCCATTTTCAGATAGCCCTCAATGCAAAGGCTCTAGACGCAAATATTGGTGTGAGAGCTAATTCAATCAAGGAAACACTGCATGTTGGTGAAGGGCATATTGAAGAAGGATCAGCCGAGTGGTTCTTGTGGGAGAACAACTCCATTTGGCTCACTAACTTCACACACCATCAGGCTTCCAAGCAGCTCTCAAGGAAACTCAGTTTTCACACTCTATGCTTAGTGCCCTTTGAGTGCATAGAGCATCCCACACAAACGAATGCTCCACATGCGGGTTTCACATGCCACCAACTCCACATTCACAGGCAACTTCAGCGCCACAGCCGTTTTCAGGTAGCCCTCAATGCAAAGGCTCTAGACGCAAATATTGGTGTGAGAGCTAATTCAATCAAGGAAACACTGCATGTTGGTGAAGGGCATATTGAAGAAGGATCAGCCGAGTGATTCTTGTGGAGAACAACTCCATTTGGCTCACTAACTTCACACACCATCAGGCTTCCAAGCAGCTCTCAAGGAAACTCAGTTTTCACACTCTATGCTTAGTGCCCTTCGAGTGCATTATCTAGGAATGAATCTAGTAGAGCATCCCACACAAACGAATGCTCCACATGCGGGTTTCACATGCCACCAACTACACATTCACAGGCAACTTCAGTACCACAGCCATTTTCAGATAGCCCTCAATGCAAAGGCTCTAGTCGCAAATATTGGTGTGAGAGCTAATACAATCAAGGAAACAGTGCATATTGGTGAAGGGCATATTGAAGAAGGATCATCCGAGTGGTCCTTGTGGGAGAACAACTCCATTTGGCTCACTAACTTCACACACCATCAGGCTTCCAAGCAGCTCTCAAGGAAACTCAGTTTTCACACTCTATGCTTAGTGCCCTTTGAGTGCCTAGGACTGAAATGAAGCTTGGTGAGCATCCCACACAAACGAATGCTCCACATGCGGGTTCCACATGCCACCAACTCCACATTCTCAGGCAACTTCAGCGCCAAAGCCATTTTCAGATAGCCCTCAATGCAAAGGCTCTAGACGCAAATATTGGTGTGAGAGCTAATTCAATCAAGGAAACACTGCATGTTGGTGAAGGGCATATTGAAGAAGGATCAGCTGAGTGGTTCTTGTGGGAGAACAACTCCATTTGGCTCACTAACTTCACACACCATCAGGCTTCCAAGCAGCTCTCAAGGAAACTCAGGTTTCACACTCTATGCTTAGTGCCCTTTGAGTGCATTATCTAGGAATGAACCTGGTAGAGCATCCCACACAAACGAATGCTCCACATGCGGGTTCCACATACCACCAACTCCACATTCTCAGGCAACTTCAGCGCCAAAGCCATTTTCAGATAGCCCTCAATGCAAAGGCTCTAGACGCAAATATTGGTGTGAGAGCTAATTCAATCAAGGAAACACTGCATGTTGGTGAAGGGCATATTGAAGAAGGATCAGCCGAGTGGTTCTTGTGGAGAACAACTCCATTTGGCTCACTAACTTCACACACCATCAGGCTTCCAAGCAGCTCTCAAGGAAACTCAGTTTTCACACTCTATGCTTAGTGCCCTTTGAGTGCCTTGGATTTAAATGAAGCTTGGTGAGTATCCCACACAAACGAATGCTCCACATGCGGGTTTCACATGCCACCAACTCCACATTCACAGGCAACTTCAGCGCCACAGCCGTTTTCAGATAGCCCTCAATGCAAAGGCTCTAGACGCAAATATTGGTGTGAGAGCTAATTCAATCAAGGAAACACTGCATGTTGGTGAAGGGCATATTGAAGAAGGATCAGCCGAGTGGTTCTTGTGGGAGAACAACTCCATTTGGCTCACTAACTTCACACACCATCAGGCTTCCAAGCAGCTCTCAAGGAAACTCAGTTTTCACACTCTATGCTTAGTGCCCTTCGAGTGCATTATCTAGGAATGAATCTAGTAGAGCATCCCACACAAACGAATGCTCCACATGCGGGTTTCACATGCCACCAACTACACATTCACAGGCAACTTCAGTGCCACAGCCATTTTCAGATAGCCCTCAATGCAAAGCCTCTAGATGTAAATATTGGTGTGAGAGCTAATTCAATCAAGGAAACACTTCATATTCGTGAAGGGCATATTGAAGAAGAATCAGGCGAGTGGTCCTTGTGGGAGAACAACTCCATTTGGCTCACTAACTTCACACACCATCAGGCTTCCAAGCAGCTCTCAAG
Organism: Ochotona princeps; assembly: GCF_030435755.1. NCBI lineage: Eukaryota > Metazoa > Chordata > Mammalia > Lagomorpha > Ochotonidae > Ochotona > Ochotona princeps. The sequence continues at coordinate 63,398 of NW_026698198.1, forward strand.
GAAACTCAGTTTTCACACTCTATGCTTAGTGCCCTTTGAGTGCCTATGACTGAAATGAATCTTGGTGAGCATCCCACACAAACGAATGCTTCACATGCGGGTTCCACATGCCACCAACTCCACATTCTCAGGCAACTTCAGCGCCACAGCCGTTTTCAGATAGCCCTCAATGCAAAGGCTCTAGACGCAAATATTGGTGTGAGAGCTAATTCAATCAAGGAAACACTGCATGTTGGTGAAGGGCATATTGAAGAAGGATCAGCCGAGTGGTTCTTGTGGGAGAACAACTCCATTTGGCTCACTAACTTCACACACCATCAGGCTTCCAAGCAGCTCTCAAGGAAACTCAGTTTTCACACTCTATGCTTAGTGCCCTTCGAGTGCATTATCTAGGAATGAATCTAGTAGAGCATCCCACACAAACGAATGCTCCACATGCGGGTTTCACATGCCACCAACTCCACATTCACAGGCAACTTCAGTGCCACAGCCGTTTTCAGATAGCCCTCAATGCAAAGCCTCTAGATGCAAATATTGGTGTGAGAGCTAATTCAATCAAGGAAACACTGCATGCTGGTGAAGGGCATATTGAAGAAGGATCAGCCGAGTGGTTCTTGTGGGAGAACAACTCCATTTGGCTCACTAACTTCACACACCATCAGGTTTCCAAGCAGCTCTCAAGGAAACTCAGTTTTCACACTCTATGCTTAGTGCCCTTTGTGTGCCTAGGACTGAAATGAAGCTTGCTGAGCATCCCACACAAACGAATGCTCCACATGCGGGTTTCACATGCCACCAACTCCACATTCACAAGCAACTTCAGAGCCACAGCCGTTTTCAGATAGCCCTCAATGCAAAGGCTCTAGATGCAAATATTGGTGTGAGAGCTAATTCAATCAAGGAAACACTGCATGTTGGTGAAGGGCATATTGAAGAAGGATCAACCAAGTGGTCCTTGGGCGAGAACAACTCCATTTGGCTCACTAACTTCACACACCATCAGGCTTCCAAGCAGCTCTCAAGGAAACTCAGTTTTCACACTCTATGCTTAGTGCCCTTTGAGTGCATTATCTAGGAATGAATCTAGTAGAGTATTCCACACAAACGAATGCTCCACATGCGGGTTTCACATGCCACCAACTCCACATTCACAGGCAACTTCAGCGCCACAGCCGTTTTCAGATAGCCCTCAATGCAAAGGTTCTAGACGCAAATATTGGTGTGAGAGCTAATTCAATCAAGGAAACACTGCATGTTGGTGAAGTGCATATTGAAGAAGGATCAGCCGAGTGGTTCTTGTGGGAGAACAACTCCATTTGGCTCACTAACTTCACACACCATCAGGCTTCCAAGCAGCTCTCAAGGAAACTCAGTTTTCACACTCTATGCTTAGTGCCCTTTGTGAGCCTTGGATTTAATTGAAGCTTGCTGAGCATCCCACACAAACGAATGCTCCACATGCGGGTTTCACATGCCACCAACTCCACATTCACAGGCAACTTCAGAGCCACAGCCATTTTCAGATAGCCCTCAATGCAAAGGCTCTAGTCGCAAATATTGGTGTGAGAGCTAATTCAATCAAGGAAACAGTGCATATTGGTGAAGGGCATATTGAAGAAGGATCAGCCGAGTGGTCCTTGTGGGAGAACAACTCCATTTGGCTCACTAACTTCACACACCATCAGGCTTCCAAGCAGCTCTCAAGGAAACTCAGTTTTCACACTCTATGCTTAGTGCCCTTTGAGTGCCTAGGACTGAAATGAAGCTTGGTGAGCATCCCACACAAACGAATGCTCCACATGCGGGTTCCACATGCCACCAACTCCACATTCTCAGGCAACTTCAGCGCCAAAGCCATTTTCAGATAGCCCTCAATGCAAAGGCTCTAGACGCAAATATTGGTGTGAGAGCTAATTCAATCAAGGAAACACTGCATGTTGGTGAAGGGCATATTGAAGAAGGATCAGCTGAGTGGTTCTTGTGGGAGAACAACTCCATTTGGCTCACTAACTTCACACACCATCAGGCTTCCAAGCAGCTCTCAAGGAAACTCAGTTTTCACACTCTATGCTTAGTGCCCTTTGAGTGCATTATCTAGGAATGAACCTGGTAGAGCATCCCACACAAACGAATGCTCCACATGCGGGTTCCACATACCACCAACTCCACATTCTCAGGCAACTTCAGCGCCAAAGCCATTTTCAGATAGCCCTCAATGCAAAGGCTCTAGACGCAAATATTGGTGTGAGAGCTAATTCAATCAAGGAAACACTGCATGTTGGTGAAGGGCATATTGAAGAAGGATCAGCCGAGTGGTTCTTGTGGGAGAACAACTCCATTTGGCTCACTAACTTCACACACCATCAGGCTTCCAAGCAGCTCTCAAGGAAACTCAGTTTTCACACTCTATGCTTAGTGCCCTTTGAGTGCATAGAGCATCCCACACAAACGAATGCTCCACATGCGGGTTTCACATGCCACCAACTCCACATTCACAGGCAACTTCAGCGCCACAGCCGTTTTCAGGTAGCCCTCAATGCAAAGGCTCTAGACGCAAATATTGGTGTGAGAGCTAATTCAATCAAGGAAACACTGCATGTTGGTGAAGGGCATATTGAAGAAGGATCAGCCGAGTGATTCTTGTGGGAGAACAACTCCATTTGGCTCACTAACTTCACACACCATCAGGCTTCCAAGCAGCTCTCAAGGAAACTCAGTTTTCACACTCTATGCTTAGTGCCCTTCGAGTGCATTATCTAGGAATGAATCTAGTAGAGCATCCCACACAAACGAATGCTCCACATGCGGGTTTCACATGCCACCAACTACACATTCACAGGCAACTTCAGTACCACAGCCATTTTCAGATAGCCCTCAATGCAAAGGCTCTAGTCGCAAATATTGGTGTGAGAGCTAATACAATCAAGGAAACAGTGCATATTGGTGAAGGGCATATTGAAGAAGGATCATCCGAGTGGTCCTTGTGGGAGAACAACTCCATTTGGCTCACTAACTTCACACACCATCAGGCTTCCAAGCAGCTCTCAAGGAAACTCAGTTTTCACACTCTATGCTTAGTGCCCTTTGAGTGCCTAGGACTGAAATGAAGCTTGGTGAGCATCCCACACAAACGAATGCTCCACATGCGGGTTCCACATGCCACCAACTCCACATTCTCAGGCAACTTCAGCGCCAAAGCCATTTTCAGATAGCCCTCAATGCAAAGGCTCTAGACGCAAATATTGGTGTGAGAGCTAATTCAATCAAGGAAACACTGCATGTTGGTGAAGGGCATATTGAAGAAGGATCAGCTGAGTGGTTCTTGTGGGAGAACAACTCCATTTGGCTCACTAACTTCACACACCATCAGGCTTCCAAGCAGCTCTCAAGGAAACTCAGGTTTCACACTCTATGCTTAGTGCCCTTTGAGTGCATTATCTAGGAATGAACCTGGTAGAGCATCCCACACAAACGAATGCTCCACATGCGGGTTCCACATACCACCAACTCCACATTCTCAGGCAACTTCAGCGCCAAAGCCATTTTCAGATAGCCCTCAATGCAAAGGCTCTAGACGCAAATATTGGTGTGAGAGCTAATTCAATCAAGGAAACACTGCATGTTGGTGAAGGGCATATTGAAGAAGGATCAGCCGAGTGGTTCTTGTGGGAGAACAACTCCATTTGGCTCACTAACTTCACACACCATCAGGCTTCCAAGCAGCTCTCAAGGAAACTCAGTTTTCACACTCTATGCTTAGTGCCCTTTGAGTGCATAGAGCATCCCACACAAATGAATGCTCCACATGCGGGTTTCACATGCCACCAACTCCACATTCACAGGCAACTTCAGCGCCACAGCCGTTTTCAGGTAGCCCTCAATGCAAAGGCTCTAGACGCAAATATTGGTGTGAGAGCTAATTCAATCAAGGAAACACTGCATGTTGGTGAAGGGCATATTGAAGAAGGATCAGCCGAGTGGTTCTTGTGGGAGAACAACTCCATTTGGCTCACTAACTTCACACACCATCAGGCTTCCAAGCAGCTCTCAAGGAAACTCAGTTTTCACACTCTATGCTTAGTGCCCTTCGAGTGCATTATCTAGGAATGAATCTAGTAGAGCATCCCACACAAACGAATGCTCCACATGCGGGTTTCACATGCCACCAACTACACATTCACAGGCAACTTCAGTGCCACAGACATTTTCAGATAGCCCTCAATGCAAAGGCTCTAGATGTAAATATTGGTGTGAGAGCTAATTCAATCAAGGAAACACTTCATATTCGTGAAGGGCATATTGAAGAAGAATCAGGCGAGTGGTCCTTGTGGGAGAACAACTCCATTTGGCTCACTAACTTCACACACCATCAGGCTTCCAAGCAGCTCTCAAGGAAACTCAGTTTTCACACTCTATGCTTAGTGCCCTTTGAGTGCTTAGGACTGAAATGAATCTTGGTGAGCATCCCACACAAACGAATGCTCCACATGCGGGTTCCACATGCCACCAACTCCACATTCTCAGGCAACTTCAGCGCCACAGCCATTTTCAGATAGCCCTCAATGCAAAGGCTCTAGACGCAAATATTGGTGTGAGAGCTAATTCAATCAAGGAAACACTGCATGTTGCTGAAGGGCATATTGAAGAAGGATCAGCCGAGTGGTTCTTGTGGGAGAACAACTCCATTTGGCTCACTAACTTCACACACCATCAGGTTTCCAAGCAGCTCTCAAGGAAACTAAGATTTCACACTCTATGCTTAGTGCCCTTTGTGTGCCTAGGACTGAAAAGAAGCTTGCTGAGCATCCCACACAAACGAATGCTCCACATGCGGGTTTCACATGCCACCAACTCCACATTCACAGGCAACTTCAGCGCCACAGCCGTTTTCAGATAGCCCTCAATGCAAAGGCTCTAGACGCAAATATTGGTGTGAGAGCTAATTCAATCAAGGAAACACTGCATGTTGCTGAAGGGCATATTGAAGAAGGATCAGCCGAGTGGTTCTTGTGGGAGAACAACTCCATTTGGCTCACTAACTTCACACACCATCAGGCTTCCAAGCACCTCTCAAGGAAACTCAGTTTTCACACTCTATGCTTAGTGCCCTTTGAGTGCATTATCTAGGAATGAATCTAGTAGAGCATCCCACACAAACGAATGCTCCACATGCGGGTTTCACATGCCACCAACTCCACATTCACAGGCAACTTCAGCGCCACAGCCGTTTTCAGATAGCCCTCAATGCAAAGGCTCTAGACGCAAATATTGGTGTGAGAGCTAATTCAATCAAGGAAACACTGCATGTTGGTGAAGGGCATATTGAAGAAGGATCAGCCGAGTGGTTCTTGTGGGAGAACAACTCCATTTGGCTCACTAACTTCACACACCATCAGGCTTCCAAGCAGCTCTCAAGGAAACTCAGTTTTCACACTCTATGCTTAGTGCCCTTTGTGTGCCTTGGATTTAATTGAACCTTCTGAGCATCCCACACAAACGAATGCTCCACATGCGGGTTTCACATGCCACCAACTCCACATTCACAGGCAACTTCAGTGCCACAGCCATTTTCAGATAGCCCTCAATGCAAAGCCTCTAGATGTAAATATTGGTGTGAGAGCTAATTCAATCAAGGAAACACTGCGTGTTGGTGAAGGGCATATTGAAGAAGGATCAGCCGAGTGGTTCTTGTGGGAGAACAACTCCATTTGGCTCACTAACTTCACACACCATCAGGCTTCCAAGCAGCTCTCAAGGAAACTCAGTTTTCACACTCTATGCTTAGTGCCCTTTGAGTGCCTAGGACTGAAATGAAGCTTGGTGAGCATCCCACACAAACGAATGCTCCACATGCGGGTTCCACATGCCACCAACTCCACATTCTCAGGCAACTTCAGCGCCAAAGCCATTTTCAGATAGCCCTCAATGCAAAGGCTCTAGACGCAAATATTGGTGTGAAAGCTAATTCAATCAAGGAAACACTGCATGTTGCTGAAGGGCATATTGAAGAAGGATCAGCCGAGTGGTTCTTGTGGGAGAACAACTCCATTTGGCTCACTAACTTCACACACCATCAGGCTTCCAAGCAGCTCTCAAGGAAACTCAGTTTTCACACTCTATGCTTAGTGCCCTTTGAGTGCATAGAGCATCCCACACAAACGAATGCTCCACATGCGGGTTTCACATGCCACCAACTCCACATTCTCAGGCAACTTCAGCGCCACAGCCGTTTTCAGATAGCCCTCAATGCAAAGGCTCTAGATGCAAATATTGGTGTGAGAGCTAATTCAGTCAAGGAAACACTGCATGTTGGTGAAGGGCATATTGAAGAAGGATCAGCCGAGTGTTTCTTGTGGGAGAACAACTCCATTTGGCTCACTAACTTCACACACCATCAGGTTTCCAAGCAGCTCTCAAGGAAACTAAGTTTTCACACTCTATGCTTAGTGCCCTTTGTGTGCCTAGGACTGAAATGAAGCTTGGTGAGCATCCCACACAAACGAATGCTCCACATGCGGGTTTCACATGCCACCAACTCCACATTCACAGGCAACTTCAGCGCCACAGCCGTTTTCAGATAGCCCTCAATGCAAAGGCTCTAGACGCAAATATTGGTGTGAGAGCTAATTCAATCAAGGAAACACTGCATGTTGGTGAAGGGCATATTGAAGAAGGATCAGCCGAGTGGTTCTTGTGGGAGAACAACTCCATTTGGCTCACTAACTTCACACACCATCAGGCTTCCAAGCACCTCTCAAGGAAACTCAGTTTTCACACTCTATGCTTAGTGCCCTTTGAGTGCATTATCTAGGAATGAATCTAGTAGAGCATCCCACACAAACGAATGCTCCACATGCGGGTTTCACATGCCACCAACTCCACATTCACAGGCAACTTCAGCGCCACAGCCATTTTCAGATAGCCCTCAATGCAAAGGCTCTAAAAGCAAATATTGGTGTGAGAGCTAATTCAATCAAGGAAACACTGCATGTTGGTGAAGGGCATATTGAAGAAGGATCAGCCGAGTGGTTCTTGTGGGAGAACAACTCCATTTGGCTCACTAACTTCACACACCATCAGGCTTCCAAGCGGCTCTCAAGGAAACTCAGTTTTCACACTCTATGCTTAGTGCCCTTTGTGTGCCTTGGATTTAAATGAAGCTTGGTGAGCATCCCACACAAACGAATGCTCCACATGCGGGTTTCACATGCCACCAACTCCACATTCACAGGCAACTTCAGTGCCACAGCCATTTTCAGATAGCATTCAATGCAAAGCCTCTAGATGTAAATATTGGTGTGAGAGCTAATTCAATCAAGGAAACACTGCATATTGGTGAAGGGCATATTGAAGAAGAATCAGGCGAGTGGTCCTTGTGGGAGAACAACTGCATTTGGCTCACTAACTTCACACACCATCAGGCTTCCAAGCAGCTCTCAAGGAAACTCAGTTTTCACACTCTATGCTTAGTGCCTTTGAGTGCCTAGGATTGAAATGAATCTTGGTGAGCATCCCACACAAACGAATGCTCCACATGCGGGTTCCACATGCCACCAACTCCACATTCTCAGGCAACTTCAGCGCCACAGCCGTTTTCAGATAGCCCTCAATGCAAGGCTCTAGATGCAAATATTGGTGTGAGAGCTAATTCAATCAAGGAAACACTGCATGTTGGTGAAGGGCATATTGAAGAAGGATCAGCCGAGTGTTTCTTGTGGGAGAACAACTCCATTTGGCTCACTAACTTCACACACCATCAGGTTTCCAAGCAGCTCTCAAGGAAACTAAGTTTTCACACTCTATGCTTAGTGCCCTTTGTGTGCCTAGGACTGAAATGAAGCTTGGTGAGCATCCCACACAAACGAATGCTCCACATGCGGGTTTCACATGCCACCAACTCCACATTCACAGGCAACTTCAGCGCCACAGCCGTTTTCAGATAGCCCTCAATGCAAAGGCTCTAGACGCAAATATTGGTGTGAGAGCTAATTCAATCAAGGAAACACTGCATGTTGGTGAAGGGCATATTGAAGAAGGATCAGCCGAGTGGTTCTTGTGGGAGAACAACTCCATTTGGCTCACTAACTTCACACACCATCAGGCTTCCAAGCACCTCTCAAGGAAACTCAGTTTTCACACTCTATGCTTAGTGCCCTTTGAGTGCATTATCTAGGAATGAATCTAGTAGAGCATCCCACACAAACGAATGCTCCACATGCGGGTTTCACATGCCACCAACTCCACATTCACAGGCAACTTCAGCGCCACAGCCATTTTCAGATAGCCCTCAATGCAAAGGCTCTAGACGCAAATATTGGTGTGAGAGCTAATTCAATCAAGGAAACACTGCATGTTGGTGAAGGGCATATTGAAGAAGGATCAGCCGAGTGGTTCTTGTGGGAGAACAACTCCATTTGGCTCACTAACTTCACACACCATCAGGCTTCCAAGCAGCTCTCAAGGAAACTCAGTTTTCACACTCTATGCTTAGTGCCCTTTGTGTGCCTTGGATTTAAATGAAGCTTGGTGAGCATCCCACACAAACGAATGCTCCACATGCGGGTTTCACATGCCACCAACTCCACATTCTCAGGCAACTTCAGTGCCACAGCCATTTTCAGATAGCATTCAATGCAAAGCCTCTAGATGTAAATATTGGTGTGAGAGCTAATTCAATCAAGGAAACACTGCATATTGGTGAAGGGCATATTGAAGAAGAATCAGGCGAGTGGTCCTTGTGGGAGAACAACTCCATTTGGCTCACTAACTTCACACACCATCAGGCTTCCAAGCAGCTCTCAAGGAAACTCAGTTTTCACACTCTATGCTTAGTGCCCTTTGAGTGCCTAGGATTGAAATGAATCTTGGTGAGCATCCCACACAAACGAATGCTCACATGCGGGTTTCACATGCCACCAACTCCACATTCTCAGGCAACTTCAGCGCCACAGCCGTTTTCAGATAGCCCTCAATGCAAAGGCTCTAGACGCAAATATTGGTGTGAGAGCTAATTTAATCAAGGAAACACTGCATGTTGGTGAAGGGCATATTGAAGAAGGATCAACCAAGTGGTCCTTGTGCGAGAACAACTCCATTTGGCTCACTAACTTCACACACCATCAGGCTTCCAAGCAGCTCTCAAGGAAACTCAGTTTTCACACTCTATGCTTAGTGCCTTTGAGTGCATTATCTAGGAATGAACCTGGTAGAGCATCCCACACAAACGAATGCTCCACATGCGGGTTCCACATGCCACCAACTCCACATTCTCAGGCAACTTCAGCGCCACAGCCGTTTTCAGATAGCCCTCAATGCAAAGGCTCTAGACGCAAATATTGGTGTGAGAGCTAATTCAATCAAGGAAACACTGCATGTTGGTGAAGGGCATATTGAAGAAGGATCAGCCGAGTGGTTCTTGTGGGAGAACAACTCCATTTGGCTCACTAACTTCACACACCATCAGGTTTCCAAGCAGCTCTCAAGGAAACTAAGTTTTCACACTCTATGCTTAGTGCCCTTTGTGTGCCTAGGACTGAAATGAAGCTTGGTGAGCATCCCACACAAACGAATGCTCCACATGCGGGTTTCACATGCCACCAACTCCACATTCACAGGCAACTTCAGCGCCACAGCCGTTTTCAGATAGCCCTCAATGCAAAGGCTCTAGACGCAAATATTGGTGTGAGAGCTAATTCAATCAAGGAAACACTGCATGTTGCTGAAGGGCATATTGAAGAAGAATCAGCCGAGTGGTTCTTGTGGGAGAACAACTCCATTTGGCTCACTAACTTCACACACCATCAGGCTTCCAAGAACCTCTCAAGGAAACTCAGTTTTCACACTCTATGATTAGTGCCCTTTGAGTGCATTATCTAGGAATGAATCTAGTAGAGCATCCCACACAAACGAATGCTCCACATGCGGGTTTCACATGCCACCAACTCCACATTCACAGGCAACTTCAGCGCCACAGCCATTTTCAGATAGCCCTCAATGCAAAGGCTCTAAAAGCAAATATTGGTGTGAGAGCTAATTCAATCAAGGAAACACTGCATGTTGGTGAAGGGCATATTGAAGAAGGATCAGCCGAGTGGTTCTTGTGGGAGAACAACTCCATTTGGCTCACTAACTTCACACACCATCAGGCTTCCAAGCAGCTCTCAAGGAAACTCAGTTTTCACACTCTATGCTTAGTGCCCTTTGTGTGCCTTGGATTTAAATGAAGCTTGGTGAGCATCCCACACAAACGAATGCTCCACATGCGGGTTTCACATGCCACCAACTCCACATTCTCAGGCAACTTCAGCACCACAGCCGTTTTCAGATAGCCCTCAATGCAAAGGCTCTAGACGCAAATATTGGTGTGAGAGCTAATTCAATCAAGGAAACACTGCATATTGGTGAAGGGCATATTGAAGAAGAATCAGGCGAGTGGTCCTTGTGGGAGAACAACTCCATTTGGCTCACTAACTTCACACACCATCAGGCTTCCAAGCAGCTCTCAAGGAAACTCAGTTTTCACACTCTATGCTTAGTGCCCTTTGAGTGCCTAGGATTGAAATGAATCTTGGTGAGCATCCCACACAAACGAATGCTCCACATGCGGGTTCCACATGCCACCAACTCCACATTCTCAGGCAACTTCAGCGCCACAGCCGTTTTCAGATAGCCCTCAATGCAAAGGCTCTAGACGCAAATATTGGTGTGAGAGCTAATTCAATCAAGGAAACACTGCATGTTGGTGAAGGGCATATTGAAGAAGGATCAGCCGAGTGGTTCTTGTGGGAGAACAACTCTATTTGGCTCACTAACTTCACACACCATCAGGCTTCCAAGCAGCTCTCAAGGAAACTCAGTTTTCACACTCTATGCTTAGTGCCCTTTGAGTGCATTATCTAGGAATGAATCTAGTAGAGCATCCCACACAAACGAATGCTCCACATGCGGGTTTCACATGCCACCAACTACACATTCACAGGCAACTTCAGCGCCACAGCCGTTTTCAGATAGCCCTCAATGCAAAGGCTCTAGACGCAAATATTGGTGTGAGAGCTAATTCAATCAAGGAAACACTGCATGTTGGTGAAGGGCATATTGAAGAAGGATCAGCCGAGTGTCTCTTGTGGGAGAACAACTCCATTTGGCTCACTAACTTCACACACCATCAGGCTTCCAAGCAGCTCTCAAGGAAACTCAGTTTTCACACTCTATGCTTAGTGCCCTTTGTGTGCCTTGGATTTAAATGAAGCTTGGTGAGCATCCCACACAAACGAATGCTCCACATGCGGGTTTCACATGCCACCAACTCCACATTCTCAGGCAACTTCAGTGCCACAGCCATTTTCAGATAGCCCTCAATGCAAATTCTCTAGATGTAAGTATTGGTGTGAGAGCTAATTCAATCAAGGAAACACTGCATATTGGTGAAGGGCATATTGAAGAAGAATCAGCCGAGTGGTCCTTGTGGGAGAACAACTCCATTTGGCTCACTAACTTCACACACCATCAGGCTTCCAAGCAGCTCTCAAGGAAACTCAGTTTTCACACTCTATGCTTAGTGCCCTTTGAGTGCCTAGGACTGAAATGAATCTTGGTGAGCATTCCACACAAACGAATGCTCCACATGCGGGTTCCACATGCCACCAACTCCACATTCACAGGCAACTTCAGCGCCACAGCCATTTTCAGATAGCCCTCAATGCAAAGGCTCTAGACACAAATATTGGTGTGAGAGCTAATTCAATCAAGGAAACACTGCATGTTGGTGAAGGGCATATTGAAGAAGGATCAGCCGAGTGGTTCTTGTGGGAGAACAACTCCATTTGGCTCACTAACTTCACACACCATCAGGCTTCCAAGCAGCTCTCAAGGAAACTCAGTTTTCACACTCTATGCTTAGTGCCCTTTGAGTGCATTATCTAGGAATGAACCTGGTAGAGCATCCCACACAAACGAATGCTCCACATGCGGGTTTCACATGCCACCAACTCCACATTCACAGGCAACTTCAGCCCCACAGCCGTTTTCAGGTAGCCCTCAATGCAAAGGCTCTAGACGCAAATATTGGTGTGAGAGCTAATTCAATCAAGGAAACACTGCAAGTTGGTGAAGAGCATATTGAAGAAGGATCAGCCGAGTGGTTCTTGTGTGAGAACAACTCCATTTGGCTCACTAACTTCACACACCATCAGGCTTCCAAGCAGCTCTCAAGGAAACTCAGTTTTCACACTCTATGATTAGTGCCCTTTGTGTGCCTAGGACTGAAATTAAGCTGGTAGAGCATCCCACACAAACGAATGCTCCACATGCGGGTTTCACATGCCACCAACTCCACATTCACAGGCAACTTCAGCGCCACAGCCGTTTTCAGATAGCCCTCAATGCAAAGGCTCTAGACGCAAATATTGGTGTGAGAGCTAATTCAATCAATGAAACACTGCATGTTTGTGAAGGGCATATTGAAGAAGGATCAGCCGAGTGGTTCTTGTGGGAGAACAACTCCATTTGGTTCACTAACTTCACACACCATCAGGCTTCCAAGCAGCTCTCAAGGAAACTCAGTTTTCACACTCTATGCTTAGTGCCCTTCGAGTGCATTATCTAGGAATGAATCTAGTAGAGCATCCTACACAAACGAATGCTCCACATGCGGGTTTCACATGCCACCAACTCCACATTCACAGGCAACTTCAGCGCCACAGCCGTTTTCAGATAGCCCTCAATGCAAAGGCTCTAGACGCAAATATTGGTGTGAGAGCTAATTCAATCAAGGAAACACTGCATGTTGGTGAAGGGCATATTGAAGAAGGATCAGCCGACTGGTTCTTGTGGGAGAACAACTCCATTTGGCTCACTAACTTCACACACCATCAGGCTTCCAAGCAGCTCTCAAGGAAACTCAGTTTTCACACTCTATGCTTAGTGCCCTTTGAGTGCATTATCTAGAATGAACCTGGTAGAGCATCCCACACAAACGAATGCTCCACATGCGGGTTTCACATGCCACCAACTCCACATTCTCAGGCAAATTCTGCGCCACAGCCGCTTTCAGATAGCCCTCAATGCAAAGGCTCTAGACGCAAATATTGGTGTGAGAGCTAATTCAATCAAGGAAACACTGCATGTTGGTGAAGGGCATATTGAAGAAGGATCAGCCGAGTGGTTCTTGTGGGAGAACAACTCTATTTGGTTCACTAACTTCACACACCATCAGGCTTCCAAGCAGCTCTCAAGGAAACTCAGTTTTCACACTCTATGATTAGTGCCCTTTGAGTGCATTATGTAGGAATGAATCTAGTAGAGCATCCCACACAAACGAATGCTCCACATGCGGGTTTCACAAGCCACCAACTCCACATTCACAGGCAACTTCAGCGCCACAGCCGTTTTCAGATAGCCCTCAATGCAAAGGCTCTAGACGCAAATATTGGTGTGAGAGCTAATTCAATCAAGGAAACACTGCATGTTGGTGAAGGGCATATTGAAGAAGGATCAGCCGAGTGATTCTTGTGGGAGAACAACTCTATTTGGCTCACTAACTTCACACACCATCAGGCTTCCAAGCAGCTCTCAAGGAAACTCAGTTTTCACACTCTATGCTTAGTGCCCTTTGAGTGCATTATCTAGGAATGAATCTAGTAGAGCATCCCACACAAACGAATGCTCCACATGCGGGTTTCACATGCCACCAACTCCACATTTTCACACAACTTCAGCGCCACAGCCGTTTTCAGATAGCCCTCAATGCAAAGGCTCTAGACGCAAATATTGGTGTGAGAGCTAATTCAATCAAGGAAACACTGCATGTTGGTGAAGGGCATATTGAAGAAGGAACAGCCGAGTGGTTCTTGTGGGAGAACAACTCCATTTGGCTCACTAGCTTCACACACCATCAGGCTTCCAAGCAGCTCTCAAGGAAACTCAGTTTTCACACTCTATGCTTAGTGCCCTTTGAGTGCCTAGGATTGAAATGAATCTTGGTGAGCATCCCACACAAACGAATGCTCCACATGCGGGTTCCACATGCCACCAACTCCACATTCTCAGGCAACTTCAGCGCCACAGCCATTTTCTGATAGCCCTCAATGCAAAGGCTCTAGACGCAAATATTGGTGTGAGAGCTAATTCAATCAAGGAAACACTGCATGTTGGTGAAGGGCATATTGAAGAAGGATCAGCCGAGTGGTTCTTGTGGGAGAACAACTCCATTTGGCTCACTAACATCACACACCATCAGGCTTCCAAGCAGCTCTCAAGGAAACTCAGTTTTCACACTCTATGCTTAGTGCCCTTTGAGTGCATTATCTAGGAATGAACCTGGTAGAGCATCCCACACAAACGAATGCTCCACATGCGGGTTTCACATGCCACCAACTCCACATTCACAGGCAACTTCAGCGCCACAGCCGTTTTCAGATAGCCCTCAATGCAAAGGCTCTAGACGCAAATATTGGTGTGAGAGCTAATTCAATCAAGGAAACACTGCATGTTGGTGAAGGGCATATTGAAGAAGGATCAGCCGAGTGGTTCTTGTGGAAGAACAACTCCATTTGGCTCACTAACTTCACACACCATCAGGCTTCCAAGCAGCTCTCAAGGAAACTCAGTTTTCACACTCTATGATTAGTGCCCTTTGAGTGCCTAGGACTGAAATGAACCTGGTAGAGCATCCCACACAAACGAATGCTCCACATGCGGGTTTCACATGCCACCAACTCCACATTCACAGGCAACTTCAGTGCCACAGCCGCTTTCAGATAGCCCTCAATGCAAAGGCTCTAGACGCAAATATTGGTGTGAGAGCTAATTCAATCAAGGAAACACTGCATGTTGGTGAAGGGCATATTGAAGAAGGATCAACCAAGTGGTCATTGTGCGAGAACAACTCCATTTGGCTCACTAACTTCACACACCATCAGGCTTCCAAGCAGCTCTCAAGGAAACTCAGTTTTCACACTCTATGCTTAGTGCCCTTTGAGTGCCTGGGACTGAAATGAATCTTGGTGAGAATCCCACACAAACGAATGCTCCACATGCGGGTTCCACATGCCACCAACTCCACATTCACAGGCAACTTCAGCGCCACAGCCATTTTCAGATAGCCCTCAATGCAAAGGCTCTAGACGCAAATATTGGTGTGAGAGCTAATTCAATCAAGGAAACACTGCATGTTGGTGAAGGGCATATTGAAGAAGGATCAGCCGAGTGGTTCTTGTGGGAGAACAACTCCATTTGGCTCACTAACTTCACACACCATCAGGCTTCCAAGCAGCTCTCAAGGAAACTCAGTTTTCACACTCTATGCTTAGTGCCCTTTGAGTGCATTATCTAGGAATGAACCTGGTAGAGCATCCCACACAAACGAATGCTCCACATGCGGGTTTCACATGCCACCAACTCCACATTCACAGGCAACTTCAGCGCCACAGCCGTTTTCAGATAGCCCTCAATGCAAAGGCTCTAGACGCAAATATTGGTGTGAGAGCTAATTCAATCAAGGAAACACTGCATGTTGGTGAAGGGCATATTGAAGAAGGATCAGCCGAGTGGTTCTTGTGGGAGAACAACTCCATTTGGCTCACTAACTTCACACACCATCAGGCTTCCAAGCAGCTCTCAAGGAAACTCAGTTTTCACACTCTATGCTTAGTGCCCTTTGAGTGCCTAGGACTGAAATGAAGCTTGGTGAGCATCCCACACAAACGAATGCTCCACATGCGGGTTTCACATGCCACCAACTCCACATTCACAGGCAATTTCAGTGCCACAGCCGCTTTCAGATAGCCCTCAATGCAAAGGCTCTAGACGCAAATATTGGTGTGAGAGCTAATTCAATCAAGGAAACACTGCATGTTGGTGAAGGGCATATTGAAGAAGGATCAGCCGAGTGGTCATTGTGCGAGAACAACTCCATTTGGCTCACTAACTTCACACACCATCAGGCTTCCAAGCAGCTCTCAAGGAAACTCAGTTTTCACACTCTATGCTTAGTGCCCTTTGAGTGCATTATCTAGGAATGAACCTGGTAGAGCATCCCACACAAACGAATGCTCCACATGCGGGTTTCACATGCCACCAACTCCACATTCACAGGCAACTTCAGCGCCACAGCCGTTTTCAGATAGCCCTCAATGCAAAGGCTCTAGACGCAAATATTGGTGTGAGAGCTAATTCAATCAAGGAAACACTGCATGTTGGTGAAGGGCATATTGAAGAAGGATCAGCCGAGTGGTTCTTGTGGAAGAACAACTCCATTTGGCTCACTAACTTCACACACCATCAGGCTTCCAAGCAGCTCTCAAGGAAACTCAGTTTTCACACTCTATGATTAGTGCCCTTTGAGTGCCTAGGACTGAAATGAACCTGGTAGAGCATCCCACAAAAACGAATGCTCCACATGCGGGTTTCACATGCCACCAACTCCACATTCACAGGCAACTTCAGTGCCACAGCCGCTTTCAGATAGCCCTCAATGCAAAGGCTCTAGACGCAAATATTGGTGTGAGAGCTAATTCAATCAAGGAAACACTGCATGTTGGTGAAGGGCATATTGAAGAAGGATCAACCAAGTGGTCATTGTGCGAGAACAACTCCATTTGGCTCACTAACTTCACACACCATCAGGCTTCCAAGCAGCTCTCAAGGAAACTCAGTTTTCACACTCTATGCTTAGTGCCCTTTGAGTGCATTATCTAGGAATGAACCTGGTAGAGCATCCCACACAAACGAATGCTCCACATGCGGGTTTCACATGCCACCAACTCCACATTCACAGGCAACTTCAGCGCCACAGCCGTTTTCAGATAGCCCTCAATGCAAAGGCTCTAGACGCAAATATTGGTGTGAGAGCTAATTCAATCAAGGAAACACTGCATGTTGGTGAAGGGCATATTGAAGAAGGATCAGCCGAGTGGTTCTTGTGGGAGAACAACTCCATTTGGCTCACTAACTTCACACACCATCAGGCTTCCAAGCAGCTCTCAAGGAAACTCAGTTTTCACACTCTATGCTTAGTGCCCTTTGAGTGCCTAGGACTGAAATGAAGCTTGGTGAGCATCCCACACAAACGAATGCTCCACATGCGGGTTTCACATGCCACCAACTCCACATTCACAGGCAACTTCAGCGCCACAGCCGTTTTCAGATAGCCCTCAATGCAAAGGCTCTAGACGCAAATATTGGTGTGAGAGCTAATTCAATCAAGGAAACACTGCATGTTGCTGAAGGGCATATTGAAGAAGGATCAGCCGAGTGGTTCTTGTGGGAGAACAACTCCATTTGGCTCACTAACTTCACACACCATCAGGCTTCCAAGCAGCTCTCAAGGAAACTCAGTTTTCACACTCTATGCTTAGTGCCCTTTGAGTGCCTAGGACTGAAATGAAGCTTGGTGAGCATCCCACACAAACGAATGCTCCACATGCGGGTTTCACATGCCACCAACTCCACATTCACAGGCAACTTCAGTGCCACAGCCGCTTTCAGATAGCCCTCAATGCAAAGGCTCTAGACGCAAATATTGGTGTGAGAGCTAATTCAATCAAGGAAACACTGCATGTTGGTGAAGGGCATATTGAAGAAGGATCAGCCGAGTGGTTCTTGTGGAAGAACAACTCCATTTGGCTCACTAACTTCACACCATCAGGCTTCCAAGCAGCTCTCAAGGAAACTCAGTTTTCACACTCTATGATTAGTGCCCTTTGAGTGCCTAGGACTGAAATGAACCTGGTAGAGCATCCCACAAAAACGAATGCTCCACATGCGGGTTTCACATGCCACCAACTCCACATTCACAGGCAACTTCAGTGCCACAGCCGCTTTCAGATAGCCCTCAATGCAAAGGCTCTAGACGCAAATATTGGTGTGAGAGCTAATTCAATCAAGGAAACACTGCATGTTGGTGAAGGGCATATTGAAGAAGGATCAACCAAGTGGTCATTGTGCGAGAACAACTCCATTTGGCTCACTAACTTCACACACCATCAGGCTTCCAAGCAGCTCTCAAGGAAACTCAGTTTTCACACTCTATGCTTAGTGCCCTTTGAGTGCCTGGGACTGAAATGAATCTTGGTGAGAATCCCACACAAACGAATGCTCCACATGCGGGTTCACATGCCACCAACTCCACATTCACAGGCAACTTCAGCGCCACAGCCATTTTCAGATAGCCCTCAATGCAAAGGCTCTAGACGCAAATATTGGTGTGAGAGCTAATTCAATCAAGGAAACACTGCATGCTGGTGAAGGGCATATTGAAGAAGGATCAGCCGAGTGGTTCTTGTGGGAGAACAACTCCATTTGGCTCACTAACTTCACACACCATCAGGCTTCCAAGCAGCTCTCAAGGAAACTCAGATTTCACACTCTATGCTTAGTGCCCTTTGAGTGCATTATCTAGGAATGAACCTGGTAGAGCATCCCACACAAACGAATGCTCCACATGCGGGTTTCACATGCCACCAACTCCACATTCTCAGGCAACTTCAGCGCCACAGCCATTTTCAGATAGCCCTCAATGCAAAGGCTCTAGACGCAAATATTGGTGTGAGAGCTAATTCAATCAAGGAAACACTGCATGTTGGTGAAGGGCATATTGAAGAAGGATCAGCCGAGTGGTTCTTGTGGGAGAACAACTCCATTTGGCTCACTAACTTCACACACCATCAGGCTTCCAAGCAGCTCTCAAGGAAACTCAGTTTTCACACTCTATGCTTAGTGCCCTTTGAGTGCCTAGGACTGAAATGAAGCTTGGTGAGCATCCCACACAAACGAATGCTCCACATGCGGGTTTCACATGCCACCAACTCCACATTCACAGGCAATTTCAGTGCCACAGCCGCTTTCAGATAGCCCTCAATGCAAAGGCTCTAGACGCAAATATTGGTGTGAGAGCTAATTCAATCAAGGAAACACTGCATGTTGGTGAAGGGCATATTGAAGAAGGATCAGCCGAGTGGTCATTGTGCGAGAACAACTCCATTTGGCTCACTAACTTCACACACCATCAGGCTTCCAAGCAGCTCTCAAGGAAACTCAGTTTTCACACTCTATGCTTAGTGCCCTTTGAGTGCATTATCTAGGAATGAACA
>NW_026698199.1:0-36659 GCF_030435755.1 Ochotona princeps
GAGTATCCCACACAAACGAATGCTCCACATGCGGGTTTCACATGCCACCAACTCCACATTCACAGGCAACTTCAGCGCCACAGCCGTTTTCAGACAGTCCTCAATGCAAAGGCTCTAGACGCAAATATTGGTGTGAGAGCTAATTCAATCAAGGAAACACTGCATGTTGGTGAAGGGCATATTGAAGAAGGATCAGCCGAGTGGTTCTTGTGGGAGAACAACTCCATTTGGCTCACTAACTTCACACACCATCAGGCTTCCAAGCAGCTCTCAAGGAAACTCAGTTTTCACACTCTATGCTTAGTGCCCTTTTTGTGCCTAGGACTGAAATGAAGCTTGCTGAGCATCCCACACAAACCAATGCTCCACATGCGGGTTTCACATGCCACCAACTCCACATTCACAGGCAACTTCAGCGCCACAGCCGTTTTCAGATAGCCCTCAATGCAAAGGCTCTAGACGCAAATATTGGTGTGAGAGCTAATTCAATCAAGGAAACACTGCATGTTGGTGAAGGGCATATTGAAGAAGGATCAGCCAAGTGGTTCTTGTGGGAGAACAACTCCATTTGGCTCACTAACTTCACACACCATCAGGCTTCCAAGCAGCTCTCAAGGAAACTCAATTTTCACACTCTATGCTTAGTGCCCTTTGAGTGCATTATCTAGGAATGAACCTAGTAGAGCATCCCACACAAAAGAATGCTCCACATGCGGGTTTCACATGCCACCAACTCCACATTCTCAGGCAACTTCAGCGCCACAGCCGTTTTCAGATAGCCCTCAATGCAAAGGCTCTAGAGGCAAATATTGGAGTGAGAGCTAATTCAATCAAGGAAACACTGCATGTTGGTGAAGGGCATATTGAAGAAGGATCAGCCGAGTGGTTCTTGTGGGAGAACAACTCCATTTGGCTCACTAACTTCACACACCATCAGGCTTCCAAGCAGCTCTCAAGGAAACTCAGTTTTCACACTCTATGCTTAGTGCCCTTTGTGTGCCTAGGACCGAAATGAATCTTGCTGAGCATCCCACACAAACGAATGCTCCACATGCGGGTTTCACATGCCACCAACTCCACGTTCACAGGCAACTTCTGCGCCACAGCCGTTTTCAGATAGCCCTCAATGCAAAGGCTCTAGACGCAAATATTGGTGTGAGAGCTAATTCAATCAAGGAAACATTGCATGTTGGTGAAGGGCATATTGAAGAAGGATCAGCCGAGTGGTTCTTGTGGGAGAACAACTCCATTTGGCTCACTAACTTCACACACCATCTGGCTTCCTAGCAGCTCTCAAGGAAACTCAGTTTTCACACTCTATGCTTAGTGCCCTTTGAGTGCAATATCTAGGAATGAACCTGGCAGAGTATCCCACACAAACGAATGCTCCACATGCGGGTTTCACATGCCACCAACTCCACATTCACAGGCAACTTCAGCGCCACAGCCGTTTTCAGACAGTCCTCAATGCAAAGGCTCTAGACGCAAATATTGGTGTGAGAGCTAATTCAATCAAGGAAACACTGCATGTTGGTGAAGGGCATATTGAAGAAGGATCAGCCGAGTGGTTCTTGTGGGAGATCAACTCCATTTGGCTCACTAACTTCACACACCATCAGGCTTCCAAGCAGCTCTCAAGGAAACTCAGTTTTCACACTCTATGCTTAGTGCCCTTTGTGTGTCCGGGACTGAAATGAAGCTTGCTGAGCATCCCACACAAACCAATGCTCCACATGCGGGTTTCACATGCCACCAACTCCACATTCACAGGCAACTTCAGCGCCACAGCCGTTTTCAGATAGCCCTCAATGCAAAGGCTCTAGACGCAAATATTGGTGTGAGAGCTAATTCAATCAAGGAAACACTGCATGTTGGTGAAGGGCATATTGAAGAAGGATCAGCCAAGTGGTTCTTGTGGGAGAACAACTCCATTTGGCTCACTAACTTCACACACCATCAGGCTTCCAAGCAGCTCTCAAGGAAACTCAGTTTTCACACTCTATGCTTAGTGCCCTTTCACTGCATTATCTAGGAATGAACCTGGTAGAGCATCCCACACAAAAGAATGCTCCACATGCGGGTTTCACATGCCACCAACTCCACATTCACAGGCAACTTCAGCGCCACAGCCGTTTTCAGATAGCCCTCAATGCAAAGGCTCTAGACGCAAATATTGGTGTGAGAGCTAATTCAATCAAGGAAACATTGCATGTTGGTGAAGGGCATATTGAAGAAGGATCAGCCGAGTGGTTCTTGTGGGAGAACAACTCCATTTGGCTCACTAACTTCACACACCATCAGGCTTCCAAGCAGCTCTCAAGGAAACTCAGTTTTCACACTCTAGGCTTAGTGCCCTTTGTGTGCCTAGGACTGAAATGAATCTTGCTGAGCATCCCACACAAACGAATGCTCCACATGCGGGTTTCACATGCCACCAACTCCACGTTCACAGGCAACTTCAGCGCCACAGCCGTTTTCAGATAGCCCTCAATGCAAAGGCTCTAGACGCAAATATTGGTGTGAGAGCTAATTCAATCAAGGAAACATTGCATGTTGGTGAAGGGCATATTGAAGAAGGATCAGCCGAGTGGTTCTTGTGGGAGAACAACTCCATTTGGCTCACTAACTTCACACACCATCAGGCTTCCAAGCAGCTCTCAAGGAAACTCAGTTTTCACACTCTATGCTTAGTGCCCTTTGAGTGCATTATCTAGGAATGAACCTGGTAGAGTATCCCACACAAACGAATGCTCCACATGCGGGTTTCACATGCCACCAACTCCACATTCACAGGCAACTTCAGCGCCACAGCCGTTTTCAGATAGCCCTCAATGCAAAGGCTCTAGACGCAAATATTGGTGTGAGAGCTAATTCAATCAAGGAAACACTGCATGTTGGTGAAGGGCATATTGAAGAAGGATTAGCCAAGTGGTTCTTGTGGGAGAACAACTCCATTTGGCTCACTAACTTCACACTATCAGGCTTCCAAGCAGCTCTCAAGGAAACTCAGTTTTCACACTCTATGCTTAGTGCCCTTTCACTGCATTATCTAGGAATGAACCTGGTAGAGCATCCCACACAAAAGAATGCTCCACATGCGGGTTTCACATGCCACCAACTCCACATTCACAGGCAACTTCAGCGCCACAGCCGTTTTCAGATAGCCCTCAATGCAAAGGCTCTAGACGCAAATATTGGTGTGAGAGCTAATTCAATCAAGGAAACACTGCATGTTGGTGAAGGGCATATTGAAGAAGGATCAGCCGAGTGGTTCTTGTGGGAGAACAACTCCATTTGGCTCACTAACTTCACACACCATCAGGTTTCCAAGCAGCTCTCAAGGAAACTCAGTTTTCACACTCTATGCTTAGTGCCCTTTGTGTGCCTAGGACTGAAATGAAGCTTGCTGAGCATCCCACACAAATGAATGCTCCACATGCGGGTTTCACATGCCACCAACTCCACATTCACAGGCAACTTCAGCGCCACAGCCGTTTTCAGATAGCCCTCAATGCAAAGGCTCTAGAAGCAAATATTGGTGTGAGAGCTAATTCAATCAAGGAAACACTGCATGTTGGTGAAGCGCATATTGAAGAAGAATCAGCTGAGTGGTTCTTGTGTTAGAACAACTCCATTTGGCTCACTAACTTCACACACCATCAGGCTTCCAAGCAGCTCTCAAGGAAACTCAGTTTTCACACTCTATGCTTAGTGGCCTTTGAGTGCATTATCTAGGAATGAACCTAGTAGAGCATCCCACACAAAAGAATGCTCCACATGCGGGTTTCACATGCCACCAACTCCACATTCTCAGGCAACTTCAGTGCCACAGCCGTTTTCAGATAGCCCTCAATGCAAAGGCTCTAGAGGCAAATATTGGAGTGAGAGCTAATTCAATCAAGGAAACACTGCATGTTGGTGAAGGGCATATTGAAGAAGGATCAACCGAGTGGTTCTTGTGGGAGAACAACTCCATTTGGCTCACTAACTTCACACACCATCAGGCTTCCAAGCAGCTCTCAAGGAAACTCAGTTTTCACACTCTATGCTTAGTGCCCTTTGAGTGCATTATCTAGGAATGAACCTAGTAGAGCATCCCACACAAAAGAATGCTCCACATGCGGGTTTCACATGCCACCAACTCCACATTCTCAGGCAACTTCAGCGCCACAGCCGTTTTCAGATAGCCCTCAATGCAAAGGCTCTAGACGCAAATATTGGAGTGAGAGCTAATTCAATCAAGGAAACACTGCATGTTGGTGAAGGGCATATTGAAGAAGGATCAGCCGAGTGGTTCTTGTGGGAGAACAACTCCATTTGGCTCACTAACTTCACACACCATCAGGCTTCCAAGCAGCTCTCAAGGAAACTCAGTTTTCACACTCTATGCTTAGTGCCCTTTGTGTGCCTA
This sequence comes from Ochotona princeps, assembly GCF_030435755.1. Classification (NCBI taxonomy): domain Eukaryota; kingdom Metazoa; phylum Chordata; class Mammalia; order Lagomorpha; family Ochotonidae; genus Ochotona; species Ochotona princeps. Next base: position 4,412 of record NW_026698199.1, read on the forward strand.
GGACTGAAATGAATCTTGCTGAGCATCCCACACAAACGAATGCTCCACATGCGGGTTTCACATGCCACCAACTCCACGTTCACAGGCAACTTCAGCGCCACAGCCGTTTTCAGATAGCCCTCAATGCAAAGGCTCTAGGCGAAAATATTGGTGTGAGAGCTAATTCAATCAAGGAAACATTGCATGTTGGTGAAGGGCATATTGAAGAAGGATCAGCCGAGTGGTTCTTGTGGGAGAACAACTCCATTTGGCTCACTAACTTCACACACCATCAGGCTTCCAAGCAGCTCTCAAGGAAACTCAGTTTTCACACTCTATGCTTAGTGCCCTTTGAGTGCATTATCTAGGAATGAACCTGGTAGAGTATCCCACACAAACGAATGCTCCACATGCGGGTTTCACATGCCACCAACTCCACATTCACAGGCAACTTCAGCGCCACAGCCGTTTTCAGACAGTCCTCAATGCAAAGGCTCTAGACGCAAATATTGGTGTGAGAGCTAATTCAATCAAGGAAACACTGCATGTTGGTGAAGGGCATATTGAAGAAGGATCAGCCGAGTGGTTCTTGTGGGAGAACAACTCCATTTGGCTCACTAACTTCACACACCATCAGGCTTCCAAGCAGCTCTCAAGGAAACTCAGTTTTCACACTCTATGCTTAGTGCCTTTTTTGTGCCTAGGACTGAAATGAAGCTTGCTGAGCATCCCACACAAACCAATGCTCCACATGCGGGTTTCACATGCCACCAACTCCACATTCACAGGCAACTTCAGCGCCACAGCCGTTTTCAGATAGCCCTCAATGCAAAGGCTCTAGACGCAAATATTGGTGTGAGAGCTAATTCAATCAAGGAAACACTGCATGTTGGTGAAGGGCATATTGAAGAAGGATCAGCCAAGTGGTTCTTGTGGGAGAACAACTCCATTTGGCTCACTAACTTCACACACCATCAGGCTTCCAAGCAGCTCTCAAGGAAACTCAATTTTCACACTCTATGCTTAGTGCCCTTTGAGTGCATTATCTAGGAATGAACCTAGTAGAGCATCCCACACAAAAGAATGCTCCACATGCGGGTTTCACATGCCACCAACTCCACATTCTCAGGCAACTTCAGCGCCACAGCCGTTTTCAGATAGCCCTCAATGCAAAGGCTCTAGAGGCAAATATTGGAGTGAGAGCTAATTCAATCAAGGAAACACTGCATGTTGGTGAAGGGCATATTGAAGAAGGATCAGCCGAGTGGTTCTTGTGGGAGAACAACTCCATTTGGCTCACTAACTTCACACACCATCAGGCTTCCAAGCAGCTCTCAAGGAAACTCAGTTTTCACACTCTATGCTTAGTGCCCTTTGTGTGCCTAGGACTGAAATGAATCTTGCTGAGCATCCCACACAAACGAATGCTCCACATGCGGGTTTCACATGCCACCAACTCCACGTTCACAGGCAACTTCAGCGCCACAGCCGTTTTCAGATAGCCCTCAATGCAAAGGCTCTAGACGCAAATATTGGTGTGAGAGCTAATTCAATCAAGGAAACATTGCATGTTGGTGAAGGGCATATTGAAGAAGGATCAGCCGAGTGGTTCTTGTGGGAGAACAACTCCATTTGGCTCACTAACTTCACACACCATCAGGCTTCCAAGCAGCTCTCAAGGAAACTCAGTTTTCACACTCTATGCTTAGTGCCCTTTGAGTGCAATATCTAGGAATGAACCTGGTAGAGTATCCCACACAAACGAATGCTCCACATGCGGGTTTCACATGCCACCAACTCCACATTCACAGGCAACTTCAGCGCCACAGCCGTTTTCAGACAGTCCTCAATGCAAAGGCTCTAGAGGCAAATATTGGAGTGAGAGCTAATTCAATCAAGGAAACACTGCATGTTGGTGAAGGGCATATTGAAGAAGGATCAGCCGAGTGGTTCTTGTGGGAGATCAACTCCATTTGGCTCACTAACTTCACACACCATCAGGCTTCCAAGCAGCTCTCAAGGAAACTCAGTTTTCACACTCTATGCTTAGTGCCCTTTGTGTGTCTAGGACTGAAATGAAGCTTGCTGAGCATCCCACACAAACCAATGCTCCACATGCGGGTTTCACATGCCACCAACTCCACATTCACAGGCAACTTCAGCGCCACAGCCGTTTTCAGATAGCCCTCAATGCAAAGGCTCTAGACGCAAATATTGGTGTGAGAGCTAATTCAATCAAGGAAACACTGCATGTTGGTGAAGGGCATATTGAAGAAGGATCAGCCAAGTGGTTCTTGTGGGAGAACAACTCCATTTGGCTCACTAACTTCACACACCATCAGGCTTCCAAGCAGCTCTCAAGGAAACTCAGTTTTCACACTCTATGCTTAGTGCCCTTTCACTGCATTATCTAGGAATGAACCTGGTAGAGCATCCCACACAAAAGAATGCTCCACATGCGGGTTTCACATGCCACCAACTCCACATTCACAGGCAACTTCAGCGCCACAGCCGTTTTCAGATAGCCCTCAATGCAAAGGCTCTAGACGCAAATATTGGTGTGAGAGCTAATTCAATCAAGGAAACACTGCATGTTGGTGAAGGGCATATTGAAGAAGGATCAGCCGAGTGGTTCTTGTGGGACAACAACTCCATTTGGCTCACTAACTTCACACACCATCAGGTTTCCAAGCAGCTCTCAAGGAAACTCAGTTTTCACACTCTATGCTTAGTGCCCTTTGAGTGCATTATCTAGGAATGAACCAGGTAGAGCATCCCACACAAATGAATGCTCCACATGCGGGTTTCACATGCCACCAACTCCACATTCACAGGCAACTTCAGCGCCACAGCCGTTTTCAGATAGCCCTCAATGCAAAGGCTCTAGAAGCAAATATTGGTGTGAGAGCTAATTCAATCAAGGAAACACTGCATGTTGGTGAAGCGCATATTGAAGAAGAATCAGCTGAGTGGTTCTTGTGGGAGAACAACTCCATTTGGCTCACTAACTTCACACACCATCAGGCTTCCAAGCAGCTCTCAAGGAAACTCAGTTTTCACACTCTAGGCTTAGTGGCCTTTGAGTGCATTATCTAGGAATGAACCTGGTAGAGCATCCCACACAAAAGAATGCTCCACATGCGGGTTTCACATGCCACCAACTCCACATTCTCAGGCAACTTCAGCGCCACAGCCGTTTTCAGATAGCCCTCAATGCAAAGGCTCTAGAGGCAAATATTGGAGTGAGAGCTAATTCAATCAAGGAAACACTGCATGTTGGTGAAGGGCATATTGAAGAAGGATCAGCCGAGTGGTTCTTGTGGGAGAACAACTCCATTTGGCTCACTAACGTCACACACCATCAGGCTTCCAAGCAGCTCTCAAGGAAACTCAGTTTTCACACTCTATGCTTAGTGCCCTTTCACTGCATTATCTAGGAATGAACCTGGTAGAGCATCCCACACAAAAGAATGCTCCACATGCGGGTTTCACATGCCACCAGCTCCACATTCACAAGCAACTTCAGCGCCACAGCCGTTTTCAGATAGCCCTCAATGCAAAGGCTTTAGACGCAAATATTGGTGTGAGAGCTAATTCAATCAAGGAAACACTGCATGTTGGTGAAGGGCATATTGAAGAAGGATCAGCCGAGTGGTTCTTGTGGGAGAACAACTCCATTTGGCTCACTAACTTCACACACCATCAGGTTTCCAAGCAGCTCTCAAGGAAACTCAGTTTTCACACTCTATGCTTAGTGCCCTTTGTGTGCCTAGGACTGAAATGAAGCTTGCTGAGCATCCCACACAAACCAATGCTCCACATGCGGGTTTCACATGCCACCAACTCCACATTCACAGGCAACTTCAGCGCCACAGCCGTTTTCAGATAGCCCTCAATGCAAAGGCTCTAGAAGCAAATATTGGTGTGAGAGCTAATTCAATCAAGGAAATACTGCATGTTGCTGAAGGGCATATTGAAGAAGGATCAGCCGAGTGGTTCTTGTGGGAGAACAACTCCATTTGGCTCACTAACTTCACACACCATCAGGCTTCCAAGCAGCTCTCAAGGAAACTCAGTTTTCACACTCTATGCTTAGTGCCCTTTGAGTGCATTATCTAGGAAAGAACCTAGTAGAGCATCCCACACAAAAGAATGCTCCACATGCGGGTTTCACATGCCACCAACTCCACATTCGCAGGCAACTTCAGCGCCACAGCCGTTTTCAGATAGCCCTCAATGCAAAGGCTCTAGAGGCAAATATTGGAGTGAGAGCTAATTCAATCAAGGAAACACTGCATGTTGGTGAAGGGCATATTGAAGAAGGATCAGCCGAGTGGTTCTTGTGGGAGAACAACTCCATTTGGCTCACTAACTTCACACACCATCAGGCTTCCAAGCAGCTCTCAAGGAAACTCAGTTTTCACACTCTATGCTTAGTGCCCTTTGAGTGCATTATCTAGGAATGAACCTGGTAGAGCATCCCACACAAACGAATGCTCCACATGCGGGTTTCACATGCCACCAACTCCACATTCACAGGCAACTTCAGCGCCACAGCCGTTTTCAGATAGCCCTCAATGCAAAGGCTCTAGACGCAAATATTGGTGTGAGAGCTAATTCAATCAAGGAAACACTGCATGTTGGTGAAGGGCATATTGAAGAAGGATCAGCCGAGTGGTTCTTGTGGGAGAACAACTCCATTTGGCTCACTAACTTCACACACCATCAGGTTTCCAAGCAGCTCTCAAGGAAACTCAGTTTTCACACTCTATGCTTAGTGCCCTTTGTGTGCCTAGGACTGAAATGAAGCTTGCTGAGCATCCCACACAAACGAATGCTCCACATGCGGGTTTCACATGCCACCAACTCCACATTCACAGGCAACTTCAGCGCCACAGCCGTTTTCAGATAGCCCTCAATGCAAAGGCTCTAGACGCAAATATTGGTGTGAGAGCTAATTCAATCAAGGAAACACTGCATGTTGGTGAAGGGCATATTGAAGAAGGATAAGCCAAGTGGTTCTTGTGGGAAAACAACTCCATTTGGCTCACTAACTTCACACACCATCAGGCTTCCAAGCAGCTCTCAAGGAAACTCAGTTTTCACACTCTATGCTTAGTGCCCTTTGAGTGCATTATCTAGGAATGAACCTGGTAGAACATCCCACACAAACCAATGCTCCACATGCGGGTTTCACATGCCACCAACTCCACATTCACAGGCAACTTCAGCGCCACAGCCGTTTTCAGATAGCCCTCAATGCAAAGGCTCTAGACGCAAATATTGGTGTGAGAGCTAATTCAATCAAGGAAACACTGCATGTTGGTGAAGGGCATATTGAAGAAGGATCAGCCGAGTGGTTCTTGTGGGAGAACAACTCCATTTGGCTCACTAACTTCACACACCATCAGGTTTCCAAGCAGCTCTCAAGGAAACTCAGTTTTCACACTCTATGCTTAGTGCCCTTTGAGTGCATTATCTAGGAATGAACCTAGTAGAGCATCCCACACAAAAGAATGCTCCACATGCGGGTTTCACATGCCACCAACTCCACATTCTCAGGCAACTTCAGCGCCACAGCCGTTTTCAGATAGCCCTCAATGCAAAGGCTCTAGACGCAAATATTGGTGTGAGAGCTAATTCAATCAAGGAAACACTGCATGTTGGTGAAGGGCATATTGAAGAAAGATCAGCCGAGTGGTTCTTGTGGGAGAACAACTCCATTTGGCTCACTAACTTCACACACCATCAGGCTTCCAAGCAGCTCTCAAGGAAACTCAGTTTTCACACTCTATGCTTAGTGCCCTTTGTGTGCCTAGGACTGAAATGAAGCTTGGTGAGCATCCCACACAAACGAATGCTCCACATGCGGGTTTCACATGCCACCAACTCCACATTCTCAGGCAACTTCAGCGCCACAGCCGTTTTCAGATAGCCCTCAATGCAAAGGCTCTAGACGCAAATATTGGTGTGAGAGCTAATTCAATCAAGGAAACACTGCATGTTGGTGAAGGGCATATTGAAGAAGGATCAGCCGAGTGGATCTTGTGGGAGAACAACTCCATTTGGCTCACTAACTTCACACACCATCAGGCTTCCAAGCAGCTCTCAAGGAAACTCAGTTTTCACACTCTATCCTTAGTGCCCTTTCACTGCATTATCTAGGAATGAACCTGGTAGAACATCCCACACAAAAGAATGCTCCACATGCGGGTTTCACATGCCACCAACTCCACATTCACAGGCAACTTCAGCGCCACAGCCGTTTTCAGATAGCCCTCAATGCAAAGGCTCTAGACGCAAATATTGGTGTGAGAGCTAATTCAATCAAGGAAACACTGCATGTTGGTGAAGGGCATATTGAAGAAGGATCAGCCGAGTGGTTCTTGTGGGAGAACAACTCCATTTGGCTCACTAACTTCACACACCATCAGGCTTCCAAGCAGCTCTCAAGGAAACTCAGTTTTCACACTCTATGCTTAGTGCCCTTTGTGTGCCTAGGACTGAAATGAACCTTGGTAGAGCATCCCACACAAACGAATGCTCCACATGCGGGTTTCACATGCCACCAACTCCACATTCACAGGCAACTTCAGCGCCACAGCCGTTTTCAGATAGCCCTCAATGCAAAGGCTCTAGACGCAAATATTGGTGTGAGAGCTAATTCAATCAAGGAAACACTGCATGTTGGTGAAGGGCATATTGAAGAAGGATCAGGCGAGTGGTTCTTGTGGGAGAAAAACTCCATTTGGCTCACTAACTTCACACACCATCAGGCTTCCAAGCAGCTCTCAAGGAAACTCAGTTTTCACACTCTATGCTTAGTGCCCTTTGAGTGCATTATCTAGGAATGAACCAGGTAGAGCATCCCACACAAATGAATGCTCCACATGCGGGTTTCACATGCCACCAACTCCACATTCACAGGCAACTTCAGCGCCAAAAGCCGTTTTCAGATAGCCCTCAATGCAAAGGCTCTAGAAGCAAATATTGGTGTGAGAGCTAATTCAATCAAGGAAACACTGCATGTTGGTGAAGCGCATATTGAAGAAGAATCAGCTGAGTGGTTCTTGTGGGAGAACAACTCCATTTGGCTCACTAACTTCACACACCATCAGGCTTCCAAGCAGCTCTCAAGGAAACTCAGTTTTCACACTCTATGCTTAGTGGCCTTTGAGTGCATTATCTAGGAATGAACCTAGTAGAGCATCCCACACAAAAGAATGCTCCACATGCGGGTTTCACATGCCACCAACTCCACATTCTCAGGCAACTTCAGCGCCACAGCCGTTTTCAGATAGCCCTCAATGCAAAGGCTCTAGACGCAAATATTGGAGTGAGAGCTAATTCAATCAAGGAAACACTGCATGTTGGTGAAGGGCATATTGAAGAAGGATCAGCCGAGTGGTTCTTGTGGGAGAACAACTCCATTTGGCTCACTAACGTCACACACCATCAGGCTTCCAAGCAGCTCTCAAGGAAACTCAGTTTTCACACTCTATGCTTAGTGCCCTTTGAGTGCATTATCTAGGAATGAACCTAGTAGAGCATCCCACACAAAAGAATGCTCCACATGCGGGTTTCACATGCCACCAACTCCACATTCTCAGGCAACTTCAGCGCCACAGCCGTTTTCAGATAGCCCTCAATGCAAAGGCTCTAGAGGCAAATATTGGAGTGAGAGCTAATTCAATCAAGGAAACACTGCATGTTGGTGAAGGGCATATTGAAGAAGGATCAGCCGAGTGGTTCTTGTGGGAGAACAACTCCATTTGGCTCACTAACTTCACACACCATCAGGCTTCCAAGCAGCTCTCAAGGAAACTCAGTTTTCACACTCTATGCTTAGTGCCCTTTGTGTGCCTAGGACTGAAATGAAGCTTGCTGAGCATCCCACACAAATCAATGCTCCACATGCGGGTTTCACATGCCACCAACTCCACATTCACAGGCAACTTCAGCGCCACAGCCGTTTTCAGATAGCCCTCAATGCAAAGGCTCTAGACGCAAATATTGGTGTGAGAGCTAATTCAATCAAGGAAACACTGCATGTTGGTGAAGGGCATATTGAAGAAGGATCAGCCAAGTGGTTCTTGTGGGAGAACAACTCCATTTGGCTCACTAACTTCACACACCATCAGGCTTCCAAGCAGCTCTCAAGGAAACTCAGTTTTCACACTCTAGGCTTAATGCCGTTTGAGTGCATTATCTAGGAATGAACCTGGTAGAGCATCCCACACAAAAGAATGCTCCACATGCGGGTTTCACATGCCACCAACTCCACATTCACAGGCAACTTCAGCGCCACAGCCGTTTTCAGATAGCCCTCAATGCAAAGGCTCTAGACGCAAATATTGGTGTGAGAGATAATTCAATCAAGGAAACACTGCATGTTGGTGAAGGGCATATTGAAGAAGGATCAGCCGAGTGGTTCTTGTGGGAGAACAACTCCATTTGGCTCACTAACTTCACACACAATCATGCTTCCAAGCAGCTCTCAAGGAAACTCAGTTTTCACACTCTATGCTTAGTGCCCTTTGTGTGCCTAGGACTGAAATGAAGCTTGGTGAGCATCCCACACAAACGAATGCTCCACATGCGGGTTTCACATGCCACCAACTCCACATTCACAGGCAACTTCAGCGCCACAGCCGTTTTCAGATAGCCCTCAATGCAAAGGCTCTAGACGCAAATATTGGTGTGAGAGCTAATTCAATCAAGGAAACACTGCATGTTGGTGAAGGGCATATTGAAGAAGGATCAGCCGAGTGGATCTTGTGGGAGAACAACTCCATTTGGCTCACTAACTTCACACACCATCAGGTTTCCAAGCAGCTCTCAAGGAAACTCAGTTTTCACACTCTATGCTTAGTGCCTTTTGTGTGCCTAGGACTGAAATGAAGCTTGCTGAGCATCCCACACAAACGAATGCTCCACATGCGGGTTTCACATGCCACCAACTCCACATTCTCAGGCAACTTCAGCGCCACAGTCGTTTTCAGATAGCCCTCAATGCAAAGGCTCTAGACGCAAATATTGGTGTGAGAGCTAATTCAATCAAGGAAACACTGCATGTTGGTGAAGGGCATATTGAAGAAGGATTAGCCAAGTGGTTCTTGTGGGAGAACAACTCCATTTGGCTCACTAACTTCACACACCATCAGGCTTCCAAGCAGCTCTCAAGGAAACTCAGTTTTCACACTCTATGCTTAGTGCCCTTTCACTGCATTATCTAGGAATGAACCTGGTAGAGCATCCCACACAAAAGAATGCTCCACATGCGGGTTTCACATGCCACCAGCTCCACATTCACAAGCAACTTCAGCGCCACAGCCGTTTTCAGATAGCCCTCAATGCAAAGGCTTTAGACGCAAATATTGGTGTGAGAGCTAATTCAATCAAGGAAACACTGCATGTTGGTGAAGGGCATATTGAAGAAGGATCAGCCGAGTGGTTCTTGTGGGAGAACAACTCCATTTGGCTCACTAACTTCACACACCATCAGGTTTCCAAGCAGCTCTCAAGGAAACTCAGTTTTCACACTCTATGCTTAGTGCCCTTTGTGTGCCTAGGACTGAAATGAAGCTTGCTGAGCATCCCACACAAATGAATGCTCCACATGCGGGTTTCACATGCCACCAACTCCACATTCACAGGCAAATTCAGCGCCACAGCCGTTTTCAGATAGCCCTCAATGCAAAGGCTCTAGAAGCAAATATTGGTGTGAGAGCTAATTCAATCAAGGAAATACTGCATGTTGCTGAAGGGCATATTGAAGAAGGATCAGCCGAGTGGTTCTTGTGGGAGAACAACTCCATTTGGCTCACTAACTTCACACACCATCAGGCTTCCAAGCAGCTCTCAAGGAAACTCAGTTTTCACACTCTATGCTTAGTGCCCTTTGAGTGCATTATCTAGGAAAGAACCTGGTAGAGCATCCCACACAAAAGAATGCTCCACATGCGGGTTTCACATGCCACCAACTCCACATTCTCAGGCAACTTCAGCGCCACAGCCGTTTTCAGATAGCCCTCAATGCAAAGGCTCTAGAGGCAAATATTGGAGTGAGAGCTAATTCAATCAAGAAAACACTGCATGTTGGTGAAGGGCATATTGAAGAAGGATCAGCCGAGTGGTTCTTGTGGGAGAACAACTCCATTTGGCTCACTAACTTCACACACCATCAGGCTTCCAAGCAGCTCTCAAGGAAACTCAGTTTTCACACTCTATGCTTAGTGCCCTTTGAGTGCATTATCTAGGAATGAACCTGGTAGAGCATCCCACACAAACGAATGCTCCACATGCGGGTTTCACATGCCACCAACTCCACATTCACAGGCAACTTCAGCGCCACAGCCGTTTTCAGATAGCCCTCAATGCAAAGGCTCTAGACGCAAATATTGGTGTGAGAGATAATTCAATCAAGGAAACACTGCATGTTGGTGAAGGGCATATTGAAGAAGGATCAGCCGAGTGGTTCTTGTGGGAGAACAACTCCATTTGGCTCACTAACTTCACACACCATCAGGTTTCCAAGCAGCTCTCAAGGAAACTCAGTTTTCACACTCTATGCTTAGTGCCCTTTGTGTGCCTAGGACTGAAATGAAGCTTGCTGAGCATCCCACACAAACGAATGCTCCACATGCGGGTTTCACATGCCACCAACTCCACATTCACAGGCAACTTCAGCGCCACAGCCGTTTTCAGATAGCCCTCAATGCAAAGGCTCTAGACGCAAATATTGGTGTGAGAGCTAATTCAATCAAGGAAACACTGCATGTTGGTGAAGCGCATATTGAAGAAGGATAAGCCAAGTGGTTCTTGTGGGAAAACAACTCCATTTGGCTCACTAACTTCACACACCATCAGGCTTCCAAGCAGCTCTCAAGGAAACTCAGTTTTCACACTCTATGCTTAGTGCCCTTTGAGTGCATTATCTAGGAATGAACCTGGTAGAACATCCCACACAAAAGAATGCTCCACATGCGGGTTTCACATGCCACCAACTCCACATTCACAGGCAACTTCAGCGCCACAGCCGTTTTCAGATAGCCCTCAATGCAAAGGCTCTAGACGCAAATATTGGTGTGAGAGCTAATTCAATCAAGGAAACACTGCATGTTGGTGAAGGGCATATTGAAGAAGGATCAGCCGAGTGGTTCTTGTGGGAGAACAACTCCATTTGGCTCACTAACTTCACACACCATCAGGTTTCCAAGCAGCTCTCAAGGAAACTCAGTTTTCACACTCTATGCTTAGTGCCCTTTGTGTGCCTAGGACTGAAATGAAGCTTGGTGAGCATCCCACACAAACGAATGCTCCACATGCGGGTTTCACATGCCACCAACTCCACATTCTCAGGCAACTTCAGCGCCACAGCCGTTTTCAGATAGCCCTCAATGCAAAGGCTCTAGACGCAAATATTGGTGTGAGAGCTAATTCAATCAAGGAAACACTGCATGTTGGTGAAGGGCATATTGAAGAAGGATCAGCCGAGTGGATCTTGTGGGAGAACAACTCCATTTGGCTCACTAACTTCACACACCATCAGGCTTCCAAGCAGCTCTCAAGGAAACTCAGTTTTCACACTCTATGCTTAGTGCCCTTTGAGTGCATTATCTAGGAATGAACCTGGTAGAGCATCCCACACAAACGAATGCTCCACATGCGGGTTTCACATGCCACCAACTCCACATTCACAGACAACTTCAGCGCCACAGCCGTTTTCAGATAGCCCTCAATGCAAAGGCTCTAGACGCAAATATTGGTGTGAGAGATAATTCAATCAAGGAAACACTGCATGTTGGTGAAGGGCATATTGAAGAAGGATCAGCCGAGTGGTTCTTGTGGGAGAACAACTCCATTTGGCTCACTAACTTCACACACCATCAGGTTTCCAAGCAGCTCTCAAGGAAACTCAGTTTTCACACTCTATGCTTAGTGCCCTTTGTGTGCCTAGGACTGAAATGAAGCTTGGTGAGCATCCCACACAAACGAATGCTCCACATGCGGGTTTCACATGCCACCAACTCCACATTCTCAGGCAACTTCAGCGCCACAGCCGTTTTCAGATAGCCCTCAATGCAAAGGCTCTAGACGCAAATATTGGTGTGAGAGCTAATTCAATCAAGGAAACACTGCATGTTGGTGAAGGGCATATTGAAGAAGGATCAGCCGAGTGGATCTTGTGGGAGAACAACTCCATTTGGCTCACTAACTTCACACACCATCAGGCTTCCAAGCAGCTCTCAAGGAAACTCAGTTTTCACACTCTATCCTTAGTGCCCTTTCACTGCATTATCTAGGAATGAACCTGGTAGAACATCCCACACAAAAGAATGCTCCACATGCGGGTTTCACATGCCACCAACTCCACATTCACAGGCAACTTCAGCGCCACAGCCGTTTTCAGATAGCCCTCAATGCAAAGGCTCTAGACGCAAATATTGGTGTGAGAGCTAATTCAATCAAGGAAACACTGCATGTTGGTGAAGGGCATATTGAAGAAGGATCAGCCGAGTGGTTCTTGTGGGAGAACAACTCCATTTGGCTCACTAACTTCACACACCATCAGGCTTCCAAGCAGCTCTCAAGGAAACTCAGTTTTCACACTCTATGCTTAGTGCCCTTTGTGTGCCTAGGACTGAAATGAACCTTGGTAGAGCATCCCACACAAACGAATGCTCCACATGCGGGTTTCACATGCCACCAACTCCACATTCACAGGCAACTTCAGCGCCACAGCCGTTTTCAGATAGCCCTCAATGCAAAGGCTCTAGACGCAAATATTGGTGTGAGAGCTAATTCAATCAAGGAAACACTGCATGTTGCTGAAGGGCATATTGAAGAAGGATCAGCCGAGTGGTTCTTGTGGGAGAACAACTCCATTTGCCTCACTAACTTCACACACCATCAGGCTTCCAAGCAGCTCTCAAGGAAACTCAGTTTTCACACTCTATGCTTAGTGCCCTTTGTGTGCCTAGGACTGAAATGAAGCTTGGTGAGCATCCCACACAAACGAATGCTCCACATGCGGGTTTCACATGCCACCAACTCCACATTCTCAGGCAACTTCAGCGCCACAGCCGTTTTCAGATAGCCCTCAATGCAAAGGCTCTAGACGCAAATATTGGTGTGAGAGCTAATTCAATCAAGGAAACACTGCATGTTGGTGAAGGGCATATTGAAGAAGGATCAGCCGAGTGGTTCTTGTGGGAGAACAACTCCATTTGGCTCACTAACTTCACACACCATCAGGCTTCCAAGCAGCTCTCATGGAAACTCAGTTTTCACACTCTATGCTTAGTGCCCTTTGAGTGCATTATCTAGGAATGAACCTGGTAGAGCATCCCACACAAACGAATGCTCCACATGCAGGTTTCACATGCCACCAACTCCACATTCACAGGCAACTTCAGCGCCACAGCCATTTTCAGATAGCCCTCAATGCAAAGGCTCTAGACGCAAATATTGGTGTGAGAGCTAATTCAATCAAGGAAACACTGCATGTTGGTGAAGGGCATATTGAAGAAGGATCAGCCGAGTGGTTCTTGTGGGAGAACAACTCCATTTGGCTCACTAACTTCACACACCATCAGGCTTCCAAGCAGCTCTCAAGGAAACTCAGTTTTCACACTCTATGCTTAGTGCCCTTTGTGTGCCTAGGACTGAAATGAAGCTTGCTGAGCATCCCACACAAACGAATGCTCCACATGCGGGTTTCACATGCCACCAACTCCACATTCACAGGCAACTTCAGCGCCACAGCCGTTTTCAGATAGCCCTCAATGCAAAGGCTCTAGACGCAAATATTGGTGTGAGAGCTAATTCAATCAAGGAAACACTGCATGTTGGTGAAGGGCATATTGAAGAAGGATAAGCCAAGTGGTTCTTGTGGGAAAACAACTCCATTTGGCTCACTAACTTCACACACCATCAGGCTTCCAAGCAGCTCTCAAGGAAACTCAGTTTTCACACTCTATGCTTAATGCCCTTTGAGTGCATTATCTAGGAATGAACCTGGTAGAACATCCCACACAAAAGAATGCTCCACATGCGGGTTTCACATGCCACCAACTCCACATTCACAGGCAACTTCAGCGCCACAGCCGTTTTCAGATAGCCCTCAATGCAAAGGCTCTAGACGCAAATATTGGTGTGAGAGCTAATTCAATCAAGGAAACACTGCATGTTGGTGAAGGGCATATTGAAGAAGGATCAGCCGAGTGGTTCTTGTGGGAGAACAACTCCATTTGGCTCACTAACTTCACACACCATCAGGTTTCCAAGCAGCTCTCAAGGAAACTCAGTTTTCACACTCTATGCTTAGTGCCCTTTGTGTGCCTAGGACTGAAATGAAGCTTGGTGAGCATCCCACACAAACGAATGCTCCACATGCGGGTTTCACATGCCACCAACTCCACATTCTCAGGCAACTTCAGCGCCACAGCCGTTTTCAGATAGCCCTCAATGCAAAGGCTCTAGACGCAAATATTGGTGTGAGAGCTAATTCAATCAAGGAAACACTGCATGTTGGTGAAGGGCATATTGAAGAAGGATCAGCCGAGTGGATCTTGTGGGAGAACAACTCCATTTGGCTCACTAACTTCACACACCATCAGGCTTCCAAGCAGCTCTCAAGGAAACTCAGTTTTCACACTCTATGCTTAGTGCCCTTTGAGTGCATTATCTAGGAATGAACCTGGTAGAGCATCCCACACAAACGAATGCTCCACATGCGGGTTTCACATGCCACCAACTCCACATTCACAGACAACTTCAGCGCCACAGCCGTTTTCAGATAGCCCTCAATGCAAAGGCTCTAGACGCAAATATTGGTGTGAGAGATAATTCAATCAAGGAAACACTGCATGTTGGTGAAGGGCATATTGAAGAAGGATCAGCCGAGTGGTTCTTGTGGGAGAACAACTCCATTTGGCTCACTAACTTCACACACCATCAGGTTTCCAAGCAGCTCTCAAGGAAACTCAGTTTTCACACTCTATGCTTAGTGCCCTTTGTGTGCCTAGGACTGAAATGAAGCTTGGTGAGCATCCCACACAAACGAATGCTCCACATGCGGGTTTCACATGCCACCAACTCCACATTCTCAGGCAACTTCAGCGCCACAGCCGTTTTCAGATAGCCCTCAATGCAAAGGCTCTAGACGCAAATATTGGTGTGAGAGCTAATTCAATCAAGGAAACACTGCATGTTGGTGAAGGGCATATTGAAGAAGGATCAGCCGAGTGGATCTTGTGGGAGAACAACTCCATTTGGCTCACTAACTTCACACACCATCAGGCTTCCAAGCAGCTCTCAAGGAAACTCAGTTTTCACACTCTATCCTTAGTGCCCTTTCACTGCATTATCTAGGAATGAACCTGGTAGAACATCCCACACAAAAGAATGCTCCACATGCGGGTTTCACATGCCACCAACTCCACATTCACAGGCAACTTCAGCGCCACAGCCGTTTTCAGATAGCCCTCAATGCAAAGGCTCTAGACGCAAATATTGGTGTGAGAGCTAATTCAATCAAGGAAACACTGCATGTTGGTGAAGGGCATATTGAAGAAGGATCAGCCGAGTGGTTCTTGTGGGAGAACAACTCCATTTGGCTCACTAACTTCACACACCATCAGGCTTCCAAGCAGCTCTCAAGGAAACTCAGTTTTCACACTCTATGCTTAGTGCCCTTTGTGTGCCTAGGACTGAAATGAACCTTGGTAGAGCATCCCACACAAACGAATGCTCCACATGCGGGTTTCACATGCCACCAACTCCACATTCACAGGCAACTTCAGCGCCACAGCCGTTTTCAGATAGCCCTCAATGCAAAGGCTCTAGACGCAAATATTGGTGTGAGAGCTAATTCAATCAAGGAAACACTGCATGTTGCTGAAGGGCATATTGAAGAAGGATCAGCCGAGTGGTTCTTGTGGGAGAACAACTCCATTTGCCTCACTAACTTCACACACCATCAGGCTTCCAAGCAGCTCTCAAGGAAACTCAGTTTTCACACTCTATGCTTAGTGCCCTTTGTGTGCCTAGGACTGAAATGAAGCTTGGTGAGCATCCCACACAAACGAATGCTCCACATGCGGGTTTCACATGCCACCAACTCCACATTCTCAGGCAACTTCAGCGCCACAGCCGTTTTCAGATAGCCCTCAATGCAAAGGCTCTAGACGCAAATATTGGTGTGAGAGCTAATTCAATCAAGGAAACACTGCATGTTGGTGAAGGGCATATTGAAGAAGGATCAGCCGAGTGGATCTTGTGGGAGAACAACTCCATTTGGCTCACTAACTTCACACACCATCAGGCTTCCAAGCAGCTCTCATGGAAACTCAGTTTTCACACTCTATGCTTAGTGCCCTTTGAGTGCATTATCTAGGAATGAACCTGGTAGAACATCCCACACAAAAGAATGCTCCACATGCGGGTTTCACATGCCACCAACTCCACATTCACAGGCAACTTCAGCGCCACAGCCGTTTTCAGATAGCCCTCAATGCAAAGGCTCTAGACGCAAATATTGGTGTGAGAGCTAATTCAATCAAGGAAACACTGCATGTTGGTGAAGGGCATATTGAAGAAGGATCAGCCGAGTGGTTCTTGTGGGAGAACAACTCCATTTGGCTCACTAACTTCACACACCATCAGGCTTCCAAGCAGCTCTCAAGGAAACTCAGTTTTCACACTCTATGCTTAGTGCCCTTTGAGTGCCTAGGACTGAAATGAACCTTGGTAGAGCATCCCACACAAACGAATGCTCCACATGCGGGTTTCACATGCCACCAACTCCACATTCACAGGCAACTTCAGCGCCACAGCCGTTTTCAGATAGCCCTCAATGCAAAGGCTCTAGACGCAAATATTGGTGTGAGAGCTAATTCAATCAAGGAAACACTGCATGTTGCTGAAGGGCATATTGAAGAAGGATCAGCCGAGTGGTTCTTGTGGGAGAACAACTCCATTTGCCTCACTAACTTCACACACCATCAGGCTTCCAAGCAGCTCTCAAGGAAACTCAGTTTTCACACTCTATGCTTAGTGCCCTTTGTGTGCCTAGGACTGAAATGAAGCTTGGTGAGCATCCCACACAAACGAATGCTCCACATGCGGGTTTCACATGCCACCAACTCCACATTCTCAGGCAACTTCAGCGCCACAGCCGTTTTCAGATAGCCCTCAATGCAAAGGCTCTAGACGCAAATATTGGTGTGAGAGCTAATTCAATCAAGGAAACACTGCATGTTGGTGAAGGGCATATTGAAGAAGGATCAGCCGAGTGGATCTTGTGGGAGAACAACTCCATTTGGCTCACTAACTTCACACACCATCAGGCTTCCAAGCAGCTCTCATGGAAACTCAGTTTTCACACTCTATGCTTAGTGCCCTTTGAGTGCATTATCTAGGAATGAACCTGGTAGAGCATCCCACACAAACGAATGCTCCACATGCAGGTTTCACATGCCACCAACTCCACATTCACAGGCAACTTCAGCGCCACAGCCATTTTCAGATAGCCCTCAATGCAAAGGCTCTAGACGCAAATATTGGTGTGAGAGCTAATTCAATCAAGGAAACACTGCATGTTGCTGAAGGGCATATTGAAGAAGGATCAGCCGAGTGGTTCTTGTGGGAGAACAACTCCATTTGCCTCACTAACTTCACACACCATCAGGCTTCCAAGCAGCTCTCAAGGAAACTCAGTTTTCACACTCTATGCTTAGTGCCCTTTGAGTGAATTATCTAGGAATGAACCTGGTAGAGCATCCCACACAAACGAATGCTCCACGTGCAGGTTTCACATGCCACCAACTCCACATTCTCAGGCAACTTCAGCGCCACAGCCATTTTCAGATAGCCCTCAATGCAAAGGCTCTAGACGCAAATATTGGTGTGAGAGCTAATTCAATCAAGGAAACACTGCATGTTGCTGAAGGGCATATTGAAGAAGGATCAGCCGAGTGGTTCTTGTGGGAGAACAACTCCATTTGCCTCACTAACTTCACACACCATCAGGCTTCCAAGCAGCTCTCAAGGAAACTCAGTTTTCACACTCTATGCTTAGTGCCCTTTGTGTGCCTAGGACTGAAATGAAGCTTGCTGAGCATCCCACACAAACGAATGCTCCACATGCGGGTTTCAC
This sequence comes from Ochotona princeps, assembly GCF_030435755.1. Taxonomy (NCBI): domain Eukaryota; kingdom Metazoa; phylum Chordata; class Mammalia; order Lagomorpha; family Ochotonidae; genus Ochotona; species Ochotona princeps. Next base: position 22,551 of record NW_026698199.1, read on the forward strand.
ATGCCACCAACTCCACGTTCTCAGGCAACTTCAGCGCCACAGCCGTTTTCAGATAGCCCTCAATGCAAAGGCTCTAGACGCAAATATTGGTGTGAGAGCTAATTCAATCAAGGAAACACTGCATGTTGGTGAAGGGCATATTGAAGAAGGATCAGCCGAGTGGATCTTGTGGGAGAACAACTCCATTTGGCTCACTAACTTCACACACCATCAGGCTTCCAAGCAGCTCTCATGGAAACTCAGTTTTCACACTCTATGCTTAGTGCCCTTTGAGTGCATTATCTAGGAATGAACCTGGTAGAGCATCCCACACAAACGAATGCTCCACATGCAGGTTTCACATGCCACCAACTCCACATTCACAGGCAACTTCAGCGCCACAGCCATTTTCAGATAGCCCTCAATGCAAAGGCTCTAGACGCAAATATTGGTGTGAGAGCTAATTCAATCAAGGAAACACTGCATGTTGCTGAAGGGCATATTGAAGAAGGATCAGCCGAGTGGTTCTTGTGGGAGAACAACTCCATTTGCCTCACTAACTTCACAAACCATCAGGCTTCCAAGCAGCTCTCAAGGAAACTCAGTTTTCACACTCTATGCTTAGTGCCCTTTGAGTGAATTATCTAGGAATGAACCTGGTAGAGCATCCCACACAAACGAATGCTCCACGTGCAGGTTTCACATGCCACCAACTCCACATTCTCAGGCAACTTCAGCGCCACAGCCATTTTCAGATAGCCCTCAATGCAAAGGCTCTAGACGCAAATATTGGTGTGAGAGCTAATTCAATCAAGGAAACACTGCATGTTGGTGAATGGCATATTGAAGAAGGATCAGCCGAGTGGTTCTTGTGGGAGAACAACTTCATTTGGCTCACTAACTTCACACACCATCAGGCTTCCAAGCAGCTCTCAAGGAAACTCAGTTTTCACACTCTATGCTTAGTGCCCTTTGTGTGCCTAGGACTGAAATGAAGCTTGGTGAGCATCCCACACAAACGAATGCTCCACATGCGGGTTTCACATGCCACCAACTCCACATTCACAGGCAACTTCAGCGCCACAGCCGTTTTCAGATAGCCCTCAATGCAAAGGCTCTAGACGCAAATATTGGTGTGAGAGCTAATTCAATCAAGGAAACACTGCATGTTGGTGAAGGGCATATTGAAGAAGGATCAGCCGAGTGGATCTTGTGGGAGAACAACTCCATTTGGCTCACTAACTTCACACACCATCAGGCTTCCAAGCAGCTCTCATGGAAACTCAGTTTTCACACTCTATGCTTAGTGCCCTTTGAGTGCATTATCTAGGAATGAACCTGGTAGAGCATCCCACACAAACGAATGCTCCACATGCAGGTTTCACATGCCACCAACTCCACATTCACAGGCAACTTCAGCGCCACAGCCATTTTCAGATAGCCCTCAATGCAAAGGCTCTAGACGCAAATATTGGTGTGAGAGCTAATTCAATCAAGGAAACACTGCATGTTGGTGAAGGGCATATTGAAGAAGGATCAGCCGAGTGGTTCTTGTGGGAGAACAACTCCATTTGGCTCACTAACTTCACACACCATCAGGCTTCCAAGCAGCTCTCAAGGAAACTCAGTTTTCACACTCTATGCTTAGTGACCTTTGAGTGAATTATCTAGGAATGAACCTGGTAGAGCATCCCACACAAACGAATGCTCCACGTGCAGGTTTCACATGCCACCAACTCCACATTCTCAGGCAACTTCAGCGCCACAGCCATTTTCAGATAGCCCTCAATGCAAAGGCTCTAGACGCAAATATTGGTGTTAGAGCTAATTCAATCAAGGAAACACTGCATGTTGGTGAAGGGCATATTGAAGAAGGATCAGCCGAGTGGTTCTTGTGGGAGAACAACTCCATTTGGCTCACTAACTTCACACACCATCAGGCTTCCAAGCAGATCTCAAGGAAACTCAGTGTTCACACTCTATGCTTAGTGCCCTTTGTGTGCCTAGGACTGAAATGAACCTTGGTGAGCATCCCACACAAAAGAATGCTCCACATGCGGGTTTCACATGCCACCAACTCCACATTCACAGGCAACTTCAGCGCCACAGCCGTTTTCAGATAGCCCTCAATGCAAAGGCTCTAGACGCAAATATTGGTGTGAGAGCTAATTCAATCAAGGAAACACTGCATGTTGCTGAAGGGCATATTGAAGAAGGATCAGCCGAGTGGTTCTTGTGGGAGAACAACTCCATTTGGCTCACTAACTTCACACACCATCAGGCTTCCAAGCAGCTCTCAAGGAAACTCAGTTTTCACACTCTATGCTTAGTGCCCTTTGTGTGCCTAGGACTGAAATGAAGCTTGGTGAGCATCCCACACAAACGAATGCTCCACATGCGGGTTTCACATGCCACCAACTCCACGTTCTCAGGCAACTTCAGCGCCACAGCCGTTTTCAGATAGCCCTCAATGCAAAGGCTCTAGACGCAAATATTGGTGTGAGAGCTAATTCAATCAAGGAAACACTGCATGTTGGTGAAGGGCATATTGAAGAAGGATCAGCCGAGTGGATCTTGTGGGAGAACAACTCCATTTGGCTCACTAACTTCACACACCATCAGGCTTCCAAGCAGCTCTCATGGAAACTCAGTTTTCACACTCTATGCTTAGTGCCCTTTGAGTGCATTATCTAGGAATGAACCTGGTAGAGCATCCCACACAAACGAATGCTCCACGTGCAGGTTTCACATGCCACCAACTCCACATTCTCAGGCAACTTCAGCGCCACAGCCATTTTCAGATAGCCCTCAATGCAAAGGCTCTAGACGCAAATATTGGTGTGAGAGCTAATTCAATCAAGGAAACACTGCATGTTGGTGAAGGGCATATTGAAGAAGGATCAGCCGAGTGGTTCTTGTGGGAGAACAACTCCATTTGGCTCACTAACTTCACACACCATCAGGCTTCCAAGCAGCTCTCAAGGAAACTCAGTTTTCACACTCTATGCTTAGTGCCCTTTGTGTGCCTAGGACTGAAATGAAGCTTGGTGAGCATCCCACACAAACGAATGCTCCACATGCGGGTTTCACATGCCACCAACTCCACATTCACAGGCAACTTCAGCGCCACAGCCGTTTTCAGATAGCCCTCAATGCAAAGGCTCTAGACGCAAATATTGGTGTGAGAGCTAATTCAATCAAGGAAACACTGCATGTTGGTGAAGGGCATATTGAAGAAGGATCAGCCGAATGGATCTTGTGGGAGAACAACTCCATTTGGCTCACTAACTTCACCCACCATCAGTCTTCCAAGCAGCTCTCATGGAAACTCAGTTTTCACACTCTATGCTTAGTGCCCTTTGAGTGCATTATCTAGGAATGAACCTAGTAGAGCATCCCACACAAACGAATGCTCCACGTGCGTGTTTCACATGCCACCAACTCCACATTCACAGGCAACTTCAGCGCCACAGCCGTTTTCAGATAGCCCTCAATGCAAAGGCTCTAGACGCAAATATTGGTGTGAGAGCTAATTCAATCAAGGAAACACTGCATGTTGGTGAAGGGCATATTGAAGAAGGATCAGCCGAGTGGTTCTTGTGGAGAACAACTCCATTTGGCTCACTAACTTCACACACCATCAGGCTTCCAAGCAGCTCTCAAGGAAACTCAGTTTTCACACTCTATGCTTAGTGCCCTTTGTGTGCCTAGGACTGAAATGAAGCTTGGTGAGCATCCCACACAAACGAATGCTCCACATGCGGGTTTCACATGCCACCAACTCCACATTCACAGGCAACTTCAGCGCCACAGCCGTTTTCAGATAGCCCTCAATGCAAAGGCTCTAGACGCAAATATTGGTGTGAGAGCTAATTCAATCAAGGAAACACTGCATGTTGGTGAAGGGCATATTGAAGAAGGATTAGCCAAGTGGTTCTTGTGGGAGAACAACTCCATTTGGCTCACTAACTTCACACACCATCAGGCTTCCAAGCAGCTCTCAAGGAAACTCAGTTTTCACACTCTATGCTTAGTGCAATTTGAGTGCATTATCTAGGAATGAACCTGGTAGAGCATCCCACACAAAAGAATGCTCCACATGCGGGTTTCACATGCCACCAACTCCACATTCACAGGCAACTTCAGCGCCACAGCCGTTTTCAGATAGCCCTCAATGCAAAGGCTCTAGACGCAAATATTGGTGTGAGAGCTAATTCAATCAAGGAAACACTGCATGTTGCTGAAGGGCATATTGAAGAAGGATCAGCCGAGTGGTTCTTGTGGGAGAACAACTCCATTTGCCTCACTAACTTCACACACCATCAGGCTTCCAAGCAGCTCTCAAGGAAACTCAGTTTTCACACTCTATGCTTAGTGCCCTTTGTGTGCCTAGGACTGAAATGAAGCTTGCTGAGCATCCCACACAAACGAATGCTCCACATGCGGGTTTCACATGCCACCAACTCCACGTTCTCAGGCAACTTCAGCGCCACAGCCGTTTTCAGATAGCCCTCAATGCAAAGGCTCTAGACGCAAATATTGGTGTGAGAGCTAATTCAATCAAGGAAACACTGCATGTTGGTGAAGGGCATATTGAAGAAGGATCAGCCGAGTGGATCTTGTGGGAGAACAACTCCATTTGGCTCACTAACTTCACACACCATCAGGCTTCCAAGCAGCTCTCATGGAAACTCAGTTTTCACACTCTATGCTTAGTGCCCTTTGAGTGCATTATCTAGGAATGAACCTGGTAGAGCATCCCACACAAACGAATGCTCCACATGCAGGTTTCACATGCCACCAACTCCACATTCACAGGCAACTTCAGCGCCACAGCCATTTTCAGATAGCCCTCAATGCAAAGGCTCTAGACGCAAATATTGGTGTGAGAGCTAATTCAATCAAGGAAACACTGCATGTTGCTGAAGGGCATATTGAAGAAGGATCAGCCGAGTGGTTCTTGTGGGAGAACAACTCCATTTGCCTCACTAACTTCACAAACCATCAGGCTTCCAAGCAGCTCTCAAGGAAACTCAGTTTTCACACTCTATGCTTAGTGCCCTTTGAGTGAATTATCTAGGAATGAACCTGGTAGAGCATCCCACACAAACGAATGCTCCACGTGCAGGTTTTCAAACATGCCACCAACTCCACATTCTCAGGCAACTTCAGCGCCACAGCCATTTTCAGATAGCCCTCAATGCAAAGGCTCTAGACGCAAATATTGGTGTGAGAGCTAATTCAATCAAGGAAACACTGCATGTTGGTGAATGGCATATTGAAGAAGGATCAGCCGAGTGGTTCTTGTGGGAGAACAACTTCATTTGGCTCACTAACTTCACACACCATCAGGCTTCCAAGCAGCTCTCAAGGAAACTCAGTTTTCACACTCTATGCTTAGTGCCCTTTGTGTGCCTAGGACTGAAATGAAGCTTGGTGAGCATCCCACACAAACGAATGCTCCACATGCGGGTTTCACATGCCACCAACTCCACATTCACAGGCAACTTCAGCGCCACAGCCGTTTTCAGATAGCCCTCAATGCAAAGGCTCTAGACGCAAATATTGGTGTGAGAGCTAATTCAATCAAGGAAACACTGCATGTTGGTGAAGGGCATATTGAAGAAGGATCAGCCGAGTGGATCTTGTGGGAGAACAACTCCATTTGGCTCACTAACTTCACACACCATCAGGCTTCCAAGCAGCTCTCATGGAAACTCAGTTTTCACACTCTATGCTTAGTGCCCTTTGAGTGCATTATCTAGGAATGAACCTGGTAGAGCATCCCACACAAACGAATGCTCCACATGCAGGTTTCACATGCCACCAACTCCACATTCACAGGCAACTTCAGCGCCACAGCCATTTTCAGATAGCCCTCAATGCAAAGGCTCTAGACGCAAATATTGGTGTGAGAGCTAATTCAATCAAGGAAACACTGCATGTTGGTGAAGGGCATATTGAAGAAGGATCAGCCGAGTGGTTCTTGTGGGAGAACAACTCCATTTGGCTCACTAACTTCACACACCATCAGGCTTCCAAGCAGCTCTCAAGGAAACTCAGTTTTCACACTCTATGCTTAGTGACCTTTGAGTGAATTATCTAGGAATGAACCTGGTAGAGCATCCCACACAAACGAATGCTCCACGTGCAGGTTTCACATGCCACCAACTCCACATTCTCAGGCAACTTCAGCGCCACAGCCATTTTCAGATAGCCCTCAATGCAAAGGCTCTAGACGCAAATATTGGTGTTAGAGCTAATTCAATCAAGGAAACACTGCATGTTGGTGAAGGGCATATTGAAGAAGGATCAGCCGAGTGGTTCTTGTGGGAGAACAACTCCATTTGGCTCACTAACTTCACACACCATCAGCTTCCAAGCAGATCTCAAGGAAACTCAGTGTTCACACTCTATGCTTAGTGCCCTTTGTGTGCCTAGGACTGAAATGAACCTTGGTGAGCATCCCACACAAAAGAATGCTCCACATGCGGGTTTCACATGCCACCAACTCCACATTCACAGGCAACTTCAGCGCCACAGCCGTTTTCAGATAGCCCTCAATGCAAAGGCTCTAGACGCAAATATTGGTGTGAGAGCTAATTCAATCAAGGAAACACTGCATGTTGCTGAAGGGCATATTGAAGAAGGATCAGCCGAGTGGTTCTTGTGGGAGAACAACTCCATTTGGCTCACTAACTTCACACACCATCAGGCTTCCAAGCAGCTCTCAAGGAAACTCAGTTTTCACACTCTATGCTTAGTGCCCTTTGTGTGCCTAGGACTGAAATGAAGCTTGGTGAGCATCCCACACAAACGAATGCTCCACATGCGGGTTTCACATGCCACCAACTCCACGTTCTCAGGCAACTTCAGCGCCACAGCCGTTTTCAGATAGCCCTCAATGCAAAGGCTCTAGACGCAAATATTGGTGTGAGAGCTAATTCAATCAAGGAAACACTGCATGTTGGTGAAGGGCATATTGAAGAAGGATCAGCCGAGTGGATCTTGTGGGAGAACAACTCCATTTGGCTCACTAACTTCACACACCATCAGGCTTCCAAGCAGCTCTCATGGAAACTCAGTTTTCACACTCTATGCTTAGTGCCCTTTGAGTGCATTATCTAGGAATGAACCTGGTAGAGCATCCCACACAAACGAATGCTCCACGTGCAGGTTTCACATGCCACCAACTCCACATTCTCAGGCAACTTCAGCGCCACAGCCATTTTCAGATAGCCCTCAATGCAAAGGCTCTAGACGCAAATATTGGTGTGAGAGCTAATTCAATCAAGGAAACACTGCATGTTGGTGAAGGGCATATTGAAGAAGGATCAGCCGAGTGGTTCTTGTGGGAGAACAACTCCATTTGGCTCACTAACTTCACACACCATCAGGCTTCCAAGCAGCTCTCAAGGAAACTCAGTTTTCACACTCTATGCTTAGTGCCCTTTGTGTGCCTAGGACTGAAATGAAGCTTGGTGAGCATCCCACACAAACGAATGCTCCACATGCGGGTTTCACATGCCACCAACTCCACATTCACAGGCAACTTCAGCGCCACAGCCGTTTTCAGATAGCCCTCAATGCAAAGGCTCTAGACGCAAATATTGGTGTGAGAGCTAATTCAATCAAGGAAACACTGCATGTTGGTGAAGGGCATATTGAAGAAGGATCAGCCGAATGGATCTTGTGGGAGAACAACTCCATTTGGCTCACTAACTTCACCCACCATCAGTCTTCCAAGCAGCTCTCATGGAAACTCAGTTTTCACACTCTATGCTTAGTGCCCTTTGAGTGCATTATCTAGGAATGAACCTAGTAGAGCATCCCACACAAACGAATGCTCCACGTGCGTGTTTCACATGCCACCAACTCCACATTCACAGGCAACTTCAGCGCCACAGCCGTTTTCAGATAGCCCTCAATGCAAAGGCTCTAGACGCAAATATTGGTGTGAGAGCTAATTCAATCAAGGAAACACTGCATGTTGGTGAAGGGCATATTGAAGAAGGATCAGCCGAGTGGTTCTTGTGGGAGAACAACTCCATTTGGCTCACTAAACTTCACACACCATCAGGCTTCCAAGCAGCTCTCAAGGAAACTCAGTTTTCACACTCTATGCTTAGTGCCCTTTGTGTGCCTAGGACTGAAATGAAGCTTGGTGAGCATCCCACACAAACGAATGCTCCACATGCGGGTTTCACATGCCACCAACTCCACATTCACAGGCAACTTCAGCGCCACAGCCGTTTTCAGATAGCCCTCAATGCAAAGGCTCTAGACGCAAATATTGGTGTGAGAGCTAATTCAATCAAGGAAACACTGCATGTTGGTGAAGGGCATATTGAAGAAGGATTAGCCAAGTGGTTCTTGTGGGAGAACAACTCCATTTGGCTCACTAACTTCACACACCATCAGGCTTCCAAGCAGCTCTCAAGGAAACTCAGTTTTCACACTCTATGCTTAGTGCAATTTGAGTGCATTATCTAGGAATGAACCTGGTAGAGCATCCCACACAAAAGAATGCTCCACATGCGGGTTTCACATGCCACCAACTCCACATTCACAGGCAACTTCAGCGCCACAGCCGTTTTCAGATAGCCCTCAATGCAAAGGCTCTAGACGCAAATATTGGTGTGAGAGCTAATTGAATCAAGGAAACACTGCATGTTGGTGAAGGGCATATTGAAGAAGGATCAGCCGAGTGGTTCTTGTGGGAGAACAACTCCATTTGGCTCACTAACTTCACACACCATCAGGCTTCCAAGCAGCTCTCAAGGAAACTCAGTTTTCACACTCTATGCTTAGTGCCCTTTCACTGCATTATCTATGAGAGAACCTGGTAGAGCATCCCACACAAACGAATGCTCCACATGCGGGTTTCACATGCCACAAACTCCACATTCTCAGGCAACTTCAGTGCCACAGCCGTTTTCAGATAGCCCTCAATGCAAAGGCTTTAGACGCAAATATTGGTGTGAGAACTAATTCAATCAAGGAAACACTGCATGTTGGTGAAGGGCATATTGAAGAAGGATCAGCCGAGTGGTTCTTGTGGGAGAACAACTCCATTTGGCTCACTAACTTCACACACCATCAGGCTTCCAAGCAGCTCTCAAGGAAACTCAGTTTTCACACTCTATGCTTAGTGCCCTTTGAGTGAATTATCTAGGAATGAACCTGGTAGAGCATCCCACACAAACGAATGCTCCACGTGCAGGTTTCACATGCCACCAACTCCACATTCTCAGGCAACTTCAGCGCCACAGCCATTTTCAGATAGCCCTCAATGCAAAGGCTCTAGACGCAAATATTGGTGTGAGAGCTAATTCAATCAAGGAAACACTGCATGTTGGTGAAGGGCATATTGAAGAAGGATCAGCCGAGTGGTTCTTGTGGGAGAACAACTCCATTTGGCTCACTAACTTCACACACCATCAGGCTTCCAAGCAGCTCTCAAGGAAACTCAGTTTTCACACTCTATGCTTAGTGCCCTTTGTGTGCCTAGGACTGAAATGAAGCTTGGTTAGCATCCCACACAAACGAATGCTCCACATGCGGGTTTCACATGCCACCAACTCCACATTCACAGGCAACTTCAGCGCCACAGCCGTTTTCAGATAGCCCTCAATGCAAAGGCTCTAGACGCAAATATTGGTGTGAGAGCTAATTCAATCAAGGAAACACTGCATGTTGGTGAAGGGCATATTGAAGAAGGATCAGCCGAGTGGATCTTGTGGGAGAACAACTCCATTTGGCTCACTAACTTCACACACCATCAGGCTTCCAAGCAGCTCTCATGGAAACTCAGTTTTCACACTCTATGCTTAGTGCCCTTTGAGTGCATTATCTAGGAATGAACCTGGTAGAGCATCCCACACAAACGAATGCTCCATATGCAGGTTTCACATGCCACCAACTCCACATTCACAGGCAACTTCAGCGCCACAGCCATTTTCAGATAGCCCTCAATGCAAAGGCTCTAGACGCAAATATTGGTGTGAGAGCTAATTCAATCAAGGAAACACTGCATGTTGCTGAAGGGCATATTGAAGAAGGATCAGCCGAGTGGTTCTTGTGGGAGAACAACTCCATTTGCTTCACTAACTTCACACACCATCAGGCTTCCAAGCAGCTCTCAAGGAAACTCAGTTTTCACACTCTATGCTTAGTGACCTTTGAGTGAATTATCTAGGAATGAACCTGGTAGAGCATCCCACACAAACGAATGCTCCACGTGCAGGTTTCACATGCCACCAACTCCACATTCTCAGGCAACTTCAGCGCCACAGCCATTTTCAGATAGCCCTCAATGCAAAGGCTCTAGACGCAAATATTGGTGTGAGAGCTAATTCAATCAAGGAAACACTGCATGTTGGTGAAGGGCATATTGAAGAAGGATCAGCCGAGTGGTTCTTGTGGGAGAACAACTCCATTTGGCTCACTAACTTCACACACCATCAGGCTTCCAAGCAGATCTCAAGGAAACTCAGTGTTCACACTCTATGCTTAGTGCCCTTTGTGTGCCTAGGACTGAAATGAACCTTGCTGAGCATCCCGACACAAAAGAATGCTCCACATGCGGGTTTCACATGCCACCAACTCCACATTCACAGGCAACTTCAGCGCCACAGCCGTTTTCAGATAGCCCTCAATGCAAAGGCTCTAGACGCAAATATTGGTGTGAGAGCTAATTCAATCAAGGAAACACTGCATGTTGCTGAAGGGCATATTGAAGAAGGATCAGCCGAGTGGTTCTTGTGGGAGAACAACTCCATTTGGCTCACTAACTTCACACACCATCAGGCTTCCAAGCAGCTCTCAAGGAAACTCAGTTTTCACACTCTATGCTTAGTGCCCTTTGCGTGCCTAGGACTGAAATGAAGCTTGGTGAGCATCCCACACAAACGAATGCTCCACATGCGGGTTTCACATGCCACCAACTCCACGTTCTCAGGCAACTTCAGCGCCACAGCCGTTTTCAGATAGCCCTCAATGCAAAGGCTCTAGACGCAAATATTGGTGTGAGAGCTAATTCAATCAAGGAAACACTGCATGTTGGTGAAGGGGCATATTGAAGAAGGATCAGCCGAGTGAATCTTGTGGGAGAACAACTCCATTTGGCTCACTAACTTCACACACCATCAGGCTTCCAAGCAGCTCTCATGGAAACTCAGTTTTCACACTCTATGCTTAGTGCCCTTTGAGTGCATTATCTAGGAATGAACCTGGTAGAGCATCCCACACAAACGAATGCTCCACATGCAGGTTTCACATGCCACCAACTCCACATTCACAGGCAACTTCAGCGCCACAGCCATTTTCAGATAGCCCTCAATGCAAAGGCTCTAGACGCAAATATTGGTGTGAGAGCTAATTCAATCAAGGAAACACTGCATGTTGCTGAAGGGCATATTGAAGAAGGATCAGCCGAGTGGTTCTTGTGGGAGAACAACTCCATTTGCCTCACTAACTTCACACACCATCAGGCTTCCAAGCAGCTCTCAAGGAAACTCAGTTTTCACACTCTATGCTTAGTGCCCTTTGAGTGAATTATCTAGGAATGAACCTGGTAGAGCATCCCACACAAACGAATGCTCCACATGCAGGTTTCACATGCCACCAACTCCACATTCTCAGGCAACTTCAGCGCCACAGCCATTTTCAGATAGCCCTCAATGCAAAGGCTCTAGACGCAAATATTGGTGTGAGAGCTAATTCAATCAAGGAAACACTGCATGTTGCTGAAGGGCATATTGAAGAAGGATCAGCCGAGTGGTTCTTGTGGGAGAACAACTCCATTTGCCTCACTAACTTCACACACCATCAGGCTTCCAAGCAGCTCTCAAGGAAACTCAGTTTTCACACTCTATGCTTAGTGCCCTTTGTGTGCCTAGGACTGAAATGAAGCTTGGTGAGCATCCCACACAAACGAATGCTCCACATGCAGGTTTCACATGCCACCAACTCCACGTTCTCAGGCAACTTCAGCGCCACAGCCGTTTTCAGATAGCCCTCAATGCAAAGGCTCTAGACGCAAATATTGGTGTGAGAGCTAATTCAATCAAGGAAACACTGCATGTTGCTGAAGGGCATATTGAAGAAGGATCAGCCGAGTGGATCTTGTGGGAGAACAACTCCATTTGGCTCACTAACTTCACACACCATCAGGCTTCCAAGCAGCTCTCATGGAAACTCAGTTTTCACACTCTATGCTTAGTGCCCTTTGAGTGCATTATCTAGGAATGAACCTGGTAGAGCATCCCACACAAACGAATGCTCCACATGCAGGTTTCACATGCCACCAACTCCACATTCACAGGCAACTTCAGCGCCACAGCCATTTTCAGATAGCCCTCAATGCAAAGGCTCTAGACGCAAATATTGGTGTGAGAGCTAATTCAATCAAGGAAACACTGCATGTTGCTGAAGGGCATATTGAAGAAGGATCAGCCGAGTGGTTCTTGTGGGAGAACAACTCCATTTGCCTCACTAACTTCACACACCATCAGGCTTCCAAGCAGCTCTCAAGGAAACTCAGTTTTCACACTCTATGCTTAGTGCCCTTTGAGTGAATTATCTAGGAATGAACCTGGTAGAGCATCCCACACAAACGAATGCTCCACGTGCAGGTTTCACATGCCACCAACTCCACATTCTCAGGCAACTTCAGCGCCACAGCCATTTTCAGATAGCCCTCAATGCAAAGGCTCTAGACGCAAATATTGGTGTGAGAGCTAATTCAATCAAGGAAACACTGCATGTTGGTGAAGGGCATATTGAAGAAGGATCAGCCGAGTGGTTCTTGTGGGAGAACAACTCCATTTGGCTCACTAACTTCACACACCATCAGGCTTCCAAGCAGCTCTAAAGGAAACTCAGTTTTCACACTCTATGCTTAGTGCCCTTTGTGTGCCTAGGACTGAAATGAAGCTTGGTGAGCATCCCACACAAACGAATGCTCCACATGCGGGTTTCACATGCCACCAACTTCCACATTCACAGGCAACTTCAGCGCCACAGCCGTTTTCAGATAGCCCTCAATGCAAAGGCTCTAGACGCAAATATTGGTGTGAGAGCTAATTCAATCAAGGAAACACTGCATGTTGGTGAAGGGCATATTGAAGAAGGATCAGCCGAATGGATCTTGTGGGAGAACAACTCCATTTGGCTCACTAACTTCACACACCATCAGGCTTCCAAGCAGCTCTCATGGAAACTCAGTTTTCACACTCTATGCTTAGTGCCCTTTGAGTGCATTATCTAGGAATGAACCTAGTAGAGCATCCCACACAAACGAATGCTCCACGTGCGTGTTTCACATGCCACCAACTCCACATTCACAGGCAACTTCAGCGCCACAGCCGTTTTCAGATAGCCCTCAATGCAAAGGCTCTAGACGCAAATATTGGTGTGAGAGCTAATTCAATCAAGGAAACACTGCATGTTGGTGAAGGGCATATTGAAGAAGGATCAGCCGAGTGGTTCTTGTGGGAGAACAACTCCATTTGGCTCACTAACTTCACACACCATCAGGCTTCCAAGCAGCTCTCAAGGAAACTCAGTTTTCACACTCTATGCTTAGTGCCCTTTGTGTGCCTAGGACTGAAATGAAGCTTGGTGAGCATCCCACACAAACGAATGCTCCACATGCGGGTTTCACATGCCACCAACTCCACATTCACAGGCAACTTCAGCGCCACAGCCATTTTCAGATAGCCCTCAATGCAAAGGCTCTAGACGCAAATATTGGTGTGAGAGCTAATTCAATCAAGGAAACACTGCATGTTGGTGAAGGGCATATTGAAGAAGGATTAGCCAAGTGGTTCTTGTGGGAGAACAACTCCATTTGGCTCACTAACTTCACACACCATCAGGCTTCCAAGCAGCTCTCAAGGAAACTCAGTTTTCACACTCTATGCTTAGTGCAATTTGAGTGCATTATCTAGGAATGAACCTGGTAGAGCATCCCACACAAAAGAATGCTCCACATGCGGGTTTCACATGCCACCAACTCCACATTCACAGGCAACTTCAGCGCCACAGCCGTTTTCAGATAGCCCTCAATGCAAAGGCTCTAGACGCAAATATTGGTGTGAGAGCTAATTGAATCAAGGAAACACTGCA
>NW_026698200.1:0-27291 GCF_030435755.1 Ochotona princeps
GCTGATCCTTCTTCAATATGCCCTTCACCAACATGCAGTGTTTCCTTGATTGAATTAGCTCTCACACCAATATTTGCGTCTAGAGCCTTTGCATTGAGGGCTATCTGAAAACGACTGTGGCGCTGAAGTTGCCTGTGAATGTGGAGTTGGTGGCATGTGAAACCCGCATGTGGAGCATTCGTTTGTGTGGGATGCTCTACCATGTTCATTCCTAGATAATGCACTCAAAGGGCACTAAGCATAGAGTGTGAAAACTGAGTTTCCTTGAGAGCTGCTTGGAAGCCTGATGGTGTGTGACGTTAGTGAATCCTATGGAGTTGTTCTCCCACAAGAACCACTCGGCTGATCCTTCCTCAATATGCCCTTCACCAACATGCAGTGTTTCCTTGATTGGATTAGCTCTCACACCAATATTTGCGTCTAGAGGCTTTGCATTGAGGGCTATCTGAAAACGGCTGTGGCGCTGAAGTTGCCTGTGAATGTGGAGTTGGTGGCATGTGAAACCCGCATGTGGAGCATTCGTTTGTGTGGGATGCTCTACCAGGTTCATTCCTAGATAATGCACTCAAAGGGCACTAAGCATAGAGTGTGAAAACTGAGTTTCCTTGAGAGCTGTTTGGAAGCCTGATGGTGTGTGAAGTTAGTGAGCCAAATGGAGTTGTTCTCCCACAAGAACCACTCGGCTGATCCTTCTTCAATATGCCCTTCACCAACATGCAGTGTTTCCTTGATTGAATTAGCTCTCACACCAATATTTGCGTCTAGAGCCTTTGCATTGAGGGCTATCTGAAAACGGCTGTGGCGCTGAAGTTGCCTGTGAATGTGGAGTTGGTGGCATGTGAAACCCGCATGTGGAGCATTCGTTTATGTGGGATGCTCTCCAAGCTTCATTTCAGTCCTAGGCACTCATAGGGCACTAAGCATAGAGTGTGAAAACTGAGTTTCCTTGAGAGCTGCTTGGAAGCCTGATGGTGTGTGAAGTTAGTGAGCCAAATGGAGTTGTTCTCCCACAAGAACCACTCGCCTCATTCTTCTTCAATATGCCCTTCACCAACATGCAGTGTTTCCTTGATTGAATTAGCTCTCACACCAATATTTGCGTCTAGAGCCTTTGCATTGAGGGCTATCTGAAAACGGCTGTGGCGCTGAAGTTGCCTGTGAATGTGGAGTTGGTGGCATGTGAAACCCGCATGTGGAGCATTCGTTTGTGTGGGATGCTCTACCAGGTTCATTCCTAGATAATGCACTCAAAGGGCACTAAGCATAGAGTGTGAAAACTGAGTTTCCTTGAGAGCTGCTTGGAAGCCTGATGGTGTGTGAAGTTAGTGAGCCAAATGGAGTTGTTCTCCCACAAGAACCACTCGGCTGATCCTTCTTCAATATGCCCTTCACCAACATGCAGTGTTTCCTTGATTGAATTATCTCTCACACCAATATTTACGTCTAGAGCCTTTGCATTGAGGGCTATCTGAAAACGGCTGTGACGCTGAAGTTGCCTGTGAATGTGGAGTTGGTGGCATGTGAAACCCGCATGTGGAGCATTCGTTTGTGTGGGATGCTCTACCAGGTTCATTTCAGTCCTAGCCATACAAAGGGCACTAAGCATAGAGTGTGAAAACTGAGTTTCCTTGAGAGCTGCTTGGAAGCCTGATGGTGTGTGAAGTTAGTTAGCCAAATGGAGTTGTTCTCCCACAAGAAGCACTCGGCTGATCCTTCTTCAATATGCCCTTCACCAACATGCAGTGTTTCCTTGATTGAATTAGCTCTCACACCAATATTTGCGTCTAGAGCCTTTGCATTGAGGGCTATCTGAAAACGGCTGTGGCGCTGAAGTTGCCTGTGAATGTGGAGTTGGTGGCATGTGAAACCCGCATGTGGAGCATTCGTTTGTGTGGGATGCTCTACCAGGTTCATTTCAGTCCTAGCCATACAAAGGGCACTAAGCATAGAGTGTGAAAACTGAGTTTCCTTGAGAGCTGCTTGGAAGCCTGATGGTGTGTGAAGTTAGTGAGCCAAATGGAGTTGTTCTCCCACAAGAACCGCTCGGCTGATCCTTCTTCAATATGCCCTTCACCAACATGCAGTGTTTCCTTGATTGAATTAGCTCTCACACCAATATTTGCGTCTAGAGCCTTTGCATTGAGGGCTATGTGAAAACGGCTGTGGCGCTGAAGTTGCCTGTGAATGTGGAGTTGGTGGCATGTGAAACCCGCATGTGGAGCATTCGTTTATGTGGGATGCTCTCCAAGCTTCATTTCAGTCCTAGGCACTCATAGGGCACTAAGCATAGAGTGTGAAAACTGAGTTTCCTTGAGAGCTGCTTGGAAGCCTGATGGTGTGTGAAGTTAGTGAGCCAAATGGAGTTGTTCTCCCACAAGAACCACTCGCCTCATTCTTCTTCAATATGCCCTTCACCAACATGCAGTGTTTCCTTGATTGAATTAGCTCTCACACCAATATTTGCGTCTAGAGCCTTTGCATTGAGGGCTATCTGAAAACGGCTGTGGCGCTGAAGTTGCCTGTGAATGTGGAGTTGGTGGCATGTGAAACCCGCATGTGGAGCATTCGTTTGTGTGGGATGCTCTACCATTTTCATTCCTAGATAATGCTCTCAAAGAGCAAAAAGAATAGAGTGTGAAAACTGAGTTTCCTTGAGAGCTGCTTGGAATCCTGATGGTGTGTGAAGTTAGTGAGCCAAATGGAGTTGTTCTCCCACAAGAACCACTCGGCTGATCCTTCTTCAATATGCCCTTCACCAACATGCAGTGTTTCCTTGATTGAATTAGCTCTCACACCAATATTTGCATCTAGAGCCTTTGCATTGAGGGCTATCTGAAAACGGCTGTGGCGCTGAAGTTGCCTGTGAATGTGGAGTTGGTGGCATGTGAAACCCGCATGTGGAGCATTCATTTGTGTGGGATGCTCTACCAGGTTCATTCCTAGATAATGCACTCAAAGGGCACTAAGCATAGAGTGTGAAAACTGAGTTTCCTTGAGAGCTGCTTGGAAGCCTGATGGTGTGTGAAGTTAGTGAGCCAAATGGAGTTGTTCTCCCACAAGAACCACTCGGCTGATCCTTCTTCAATATGCCCTTCACCAACATGCAGTGTTTCCTTGATTGAATTAGCTCTCACACCAATATTTGCGTCTAGAGCCTTTGCATTGAGGGCTATCTGAAAACGGCTGTGGCGCTGAAGTTGCCTGTGAATGTGGAGTTGGTGGCATGTGAAACCCGCATGTGGAGCATTCGTTTATGTGGGATGCTCTCCAAGCTTCATTTCAGTCCTAGACACTCATAGGGCACTAAGAATAGAGTGTGAAAACTGAGTTTCCTTGAGAGCTGCTTGGAAGCCTGATGGTGTGTGACGTTAGTGTGCCAAATGGAGTTGTTCTCCCACAAGAACCACTCGGCTGATCCTTCTTCAATATGCCCTTCACCAACATGCAGTGTTTCCTTGATTGAATTAGCTCTCACACCAATATTTGCGTCTAGAGCCTTTGCATTGAGAGCTATCCGAAAACGGCTGTGGCGCTGAAGTTGCCTGTGAATGTGGAGTTGGTGGCATGTGAAACCCGCATGTGGAGCATTCGTTTGTGTGGGATGCTCTACCAGGTTCATTCCTAGATAATGCACTCAAAGAGCACTAAGCATAGAGTGTGAAAACTGAGTTTCCTTGAGAGCTGCTTGGAAGCCTGATGGTGTGTGAAGTTAGTGAGCCAAATGGAGTTGTTCTCCCACAAGAACCAGTCGGCTGATCCTTCTTCAATACGCCCTTCACCAACATGCAGTGTTTCCTTGATTGAATTAGCTCTCACACCAATATTTGCGTCTAGAGCCTTTGCATTGAGGGCTATCTGAAAACGGCTGTGGCGCTGAAGTTGCCTGTGAATGTGGAGTTGGTGGCATGTGAAACCCGCATGTGGAGCATTCGTTTGTGTGGGATGCTCTCCAAGCTTCATTTCAGTACTAGGCACTCATAGGGCACTAAGCATAGAGTGTGAAAACTGAGTTTCCTTGAGAGCTGCTTGGAAGCCTGATGGTGTGTGAAGTTAGTGAGCCAAATGGAATTGTTCTCCCACAAGAACCACTCGGCTGATCCTTCTTCAATATGCCCTTCACCAACATGCAGTGTTTCCTTGATTGAATTAGCTCTCACACCAATATTTGCGTCTAGAGCCTTTGCATTGAGGGCTATCTGAAAACGGCTGTGGCGCTGAAGTTGCCTGTGAATGTGGAGTTGGTGGCATGTGAAACCCGCATGTGGAGCATTCGTTTATGTGGGATGGTCTCCCAGCTTCATTTCAGTCCTAGGAACTCAAAGGGCACTAAGCGTAGAGTGTGAAAACTGAGTTTCCTTGAGAGCTGCTTGGAAGCCTGATGGTGTGTGAAGTTAGTGAGCCAAATGGAGTTGTTCTCCCACAAGAACCACTCGGCTGATCCTTCTTCAATATGCCCTTCACCAACATGCAGTGTTTCCTTGATTGAATTAGCTCTCACACCAATATTTGCGTCTAGAGCCTTTGCATTGAGGGCTATCTGAAAACGGCTGTGGCGCTGAAGTTGCCTGTGAATGTGGAGTTGGTGGCATGTGAAACCCGCATGTGGAGCATTCGTTTATGTGGGATGCTCTCCAAGCTTCATTTCAGTCCTAGACACTCATAGGGCACTAAGAATAGAGTGTGAAAACTGAGTTTCCTTGAGAGCTGCTTGGAAGCCTGATGGTGTGTGACGTTAGTGTGCCAAATGGAGTTGTTCTCCCACAAGAACCACTCGGCTGATCCTTCTTCAATATGCCCTTCACCAACATGCAGTGTTTCCTTGATTGAATTAGCTCTCACACCAATATTTGCGTCTAGAGCCTTTGCATTGAGAGCTATCCGAAAACGGCTGTGGCGCTGAAGTTGCCTGTGAATGTGGAGTTGGTGGCATGTGAAACCCGCATGTGGAGCATTCGTTTGTGTGGGATGCTCTACCAGGTTCATTCCTAGATAATGCACTCAAAGAGCACTAAGCATAGAGTGTGAAAACTGAGTTTCCTTGAGAGCTGCTTGGAAGCCTGATGGTGTGTGAAGTTAGTGAGCCAAATGGAGTTGTTCTCCCACAAGAACCAGTCGGCTGATCCTTCTTCAATACGCCCTTCACCAACATGCAGTGTTTCCTTGATTGAATTAGCTCTCACACCAATATTTGCGTCTAGAGCCTTTGCATTGAGGGCTATCTGAAAACGGCTGTGGCGCTGAAGTTGCCTGTGAATGTGGAGTTGGTGGCATGTGAAACCCGCATGTGGAGCATTCGTTTGTGTGGGATGCTCTCCAAGCTTCATTTCAGTACTAGGCACTCATAGGGCACTAAGCATAGAGTGTGAAAACTGAGTTTCCTTGAGAGCTGCTTGGAAGCCTGATGGTGTGTGAAGTTAGTGAGCCAAATGGAATTGTTCTCCCACAAGAACCACTCGGCTGATCCTTCTTCAATATGCCCTTCACCAACATGCAGTGTTTCCTTGATTGAATTAGCTCTCACACCAATATTTGCGTCTAGAGCCTTTGCATTGAGGGCTATCTGAAAACGGCTGTGGCGCTGAAGTTGCCTGTGAATGTGGAGTTGGTGGCATGTGAAACCCGCATGTGGAGCATTCGTTTATGTGGGATGGTCTCCCAGCTTCATTTCAGTCCTAGGAACTCAAAGGGCACTAAGCGTAGAGTGTGAAAACTGAGTTTCCTTGAGAGCTGCTTGGAAGCCTGATGGTGTGTGAAGTTAGTGAGCCAAATGCAGTTGTTCTCCCACAAGAACCACTCGGCTGATCCTTCTTCAATATGCCCTTCACCAACATGCAGAGTTTCCTTGATTGAATTAGCTCTCACACCAATATTTGCGTCTAGAGCCTTTGCATTGAGGGCTATCTGAAAACGGCTGTGGCGCTGAAGTTGCCTGTGAATGTGGAGTTGGTGGCATGTGAAACCCGCATGTGGAGCATTCGTTTGTGTGGGATGCTCTCCAAGCTTCCTTTCAGTCCTAGCCATACAAAGAGCACTAAGCATAGAGTGTGAAAACTGAGTTTCCTTGAGAGATGCTTGGAAGCCTGATGGTGTGTGAAGTTAGTGAGCCAAATGGAATTGTTCTCCACAAGAACCACTCGGCTGATTTTTCTTCAATATGCCCTTCACCAACATGCAGTGTTTCCTTGATTGAATTAGCTCTCACACCAATATTTGCGTCTAGAGCCTTTGCATTGAGGGCTATCTGAAAACGGCTGTGGCGCTGAAGTTGCCTGTGAATGTGGAGTTGGTGGCATGTGAAACCCGCATGTGGAGCATTCGTTTATGTGGGATGCTTTACCAGGTTCATTTCAGTCCTAGGCACTCAAAGGGCACTAAGCATAGAGTGTGAAACTGAGTTTCCTTGAGAGCTGCTTGGAAGCCTGATGGTGTTTGAAGTTAGTGAACCAAATGCACTTGTTCTCCCACAAGAACCACTCGGCTTATCCTTCTTCAATATGCCCTTCACCAACATGCAGTGTTTCCTTGATTGAATTAGCTCTCACACCAATATTTGCGTCTAGAGCCTTTGCATTGAGGGCTATCTGAAAACGGCTGTGGCGCTGAAGTTGCCTGTGAATGTGGAGTTGGTGGCATGTGAAACCCGCATGTGGAGCATTCGTTTATGTGGGATGCTGACCAAGCTTCATTTCAGTCCTATGCACTCAAAGGGCACTAAGCATATAGTGTGAAAACTGAGTTTCCTTGAGAGCTGCTTGGAAGCCTGATGGTGTGTGAAGTTAGTGAGCCAAATGGAGTTGTTCTCCCACAAGAACCACTCGGCTGATCCTTCTTCAATATGCCCTTCACCAACATGCAGTGTTTCCTTGATTGAATTAGCTCTCACACCAATATTTGCGTCTAGAGCCTTTGCATTGAGGGCTATCTGAAAACGGCTGTGGCGCTGAAGTTGCCTGTGAATGTGGAGTTGGTGGCATGTGAAACCCGCATGTGGAGCATTCGTTTGTGTGGGATGCTCTACCATGTTCATTCCTAGATAATGCACTCAAAGGGCACTAAGCATAGAGTGTGAAAACTGAGTTTCCTTGAGAGCTGTTTGGAAGCCTGATGGTGTGTGAAGTTAGTGAGCCAAATGGAGTTGTTCTCCCACAAGAACCACTCGGCTGATCCTTCTTCAATATGCCCTTCACCAACATGCAGTGTTTCCTTGATTGAATTAGCTCTCACACCAATATTTGTGTCTAGAGCCTTTGCATTGAGGGCTATCTGAAAATGGCTGTGGCGCTGAAGTTGCCTGTGAATGTGGAGTTGGTGGCATGTGAAACCCGCATGTGGAGCATTCGTTTATGTGGGATGGTCTCCCAGCTTCATTTCAGTCCTAGGAACTCAAAGGGCACTAAGCATAGAGTGTGAAAACTGAGTTTCCTTGAGAGCTGCTTGGAAGCCTGATGGTGTGTGAAGTTAGTGAGTCAAATGCAGTTGTTCTCCCACAAGAACCACTCGGCTGATCCTTCTTCAATATGCCCTTCACCAACATGCAGAGTTTCCTTGATTGAATTAGCTCTCACACCAATATTTGCGTCTAGAGCCTTTGCATTGAGGGCTATCTGAAAACGGCTGTGGCGCTGAAGTTGCCTGTGAATGTGGAGTTGGTGGCATGTGAAACCCGCATGTGGAGCATTCGTTTGTGTGGGATGCTCTCCAAGCTTCCTTTCAGTCCTAGCCATACAAAGAGCACTAAGCATAGAGTGTGAAAACTGAGTTTCCTTGAGAGCTGCTTGGAAGCCTGATGGTGTGTGAAGTTAGTGAGCCAAATGGAGTTGTTCTCCCACAAGAACCACTCGGCTGATTCTTCTTCAATATGCCCTTCACCAACATGCAGTGTTTCCTTGATTGAATTAGCTCTCACACCAATATTTGCGTCTAGAGCCTTTGCATTGAGGGCTATCTGAAAACGGCTGTGGCGCTGAAGTTGACTGTGAATGTGGAGTTGGTGGCATGTGAAACCCGCATGTGGAGCATTCGTTTGTGTGGGATGCTCTACCAGGTTCATTCCTTGATAATGCACTCAAAGGGCACTAAGCATAGAGTGTGAAAACTGAGTTTCCTTGAGAGCTGCTTGGAAGCCTGATGGTGTGTGAAGTTAGTGAGCCAAATGGAGTTGTTCTCCCACAAGAACCACTCGGCTGATCCTTCTTCAATATGCCCTTCACCCACATGCAGTGTTT
Organism: Ochotona princeps; assembly: GCF_030435755.1. Taxonomy (NCBI): domain Eukaryota; kingdom Metazoa; phylum Chordata; class Mammalia; order Lagomorpha; family Ochotonidae; genus Ochotona; species Ochotona princeps. The sequence continues at coordinate 8,226 of NW_026698200.1, forward strand.
CCTTGATTGAATTAGCTCTCACACCAATATTTGCGTCTAGAGCCTTTGCATTGAGGGCTATCTGAAAACGGCTGTGGCGCTGAAGTTGCCAGTGAATGTGGAGTTGGTGGCATGTGAAACCCGCATGTGGAGCATTCGTTTGTGTGGGATGCTCTACCAGGTTCATTCCTAGATAATGCACTCAAAGGGCACTAAGCATAGAGTGTGAAAACTGAGTTTCCTTGAGAGCTGTTTGGAAGCCTGATGGTGTGTGAAGTTAGTGAATCCTATGGAGTTGTTCTCCCACAAGAACCACTCGGCTGATCCTTCTTCAATATGCCCTTCACCAACATGCAGTGTTTCCTTGATTGAATTAGCTCTCACACCAATATTTGCATCTAGATCCTTTGCATTGAGGGCTATCTGAAAACGGCTGTGGCGCTGAAGTTGCCTGTGAATGTGGAGTTGGTGGCATGTGAAACCCGCATGTGGAGCATTCGTTTGTGTGGGATGCTCTACCAGGTTCATTCCTTGATAATGCACTCAAAGGGCACTAAGCATAGAGTGTGAAAACTGAGTTTCCTTGAGAGCTGCTTGGAAGCCTGATGGTGTGTGAAGTTAGTGAGCCAAATGGAGTTGTTCTCCCACAAGAACCACTCGGCTGATCCTTCTTCAATATGCCCTGCACCAACATGCAGTGTTTCCTTGATTGAATTAGCTCTCACACCAATATTTGCGTCTACAGCCTTTGCATTGAGGGCTATCTGAAAACGGCTGTGGCGCTGAAGTTGCCTGTGAATGTGGAGTTGGTGGCATGTGAAACCCGCATGTGGAGCATTCGTTTGTGTGGGATGCTCTACCAGGTTCATTTCAGTCCTAGGCACTCAAAGGGCACTAAGCATAGAGTGTGAAAACTGAGTTTCCTTGAGAGCTGCTTGGAAGCCTGATGGTGTGTGAAGTTAGTGAGCCAAATGGAGTTGTTCTCCCACAAGAACCACTCGGCTGATCCTTCTTCAATATGCCCTTCACCAACATGCAGTGTTTCCTTGATTGAATTAGCTCTCACACCAATATTTGCGTCTAGAGCCTTTGCATTGAGGGCTATCTGAAAACGGCTGTGGCGCTGAAGTTGCCTGTGAATGTGGAGTTGGTGGCATGTGAAACCCGCATGTGGGGCATTCGTTTATGTGGGATGCTCTCCAAGCTTCATTTCATTCCTAGATAATGCACTCATAGGGCACTAAGAATAGAGTGTGAAAACTGAGTTTCCTTGAGAGCTGGTTGGAAGCCTGATGGTGTGTGACGTTAGTGTGCCAAATGGAGTTGTTCTCCCACAAGAACCACTCGGCTGATCCTTCTTCAATATGCCCTTCACCAACATGCAGTGTTTCCTTGATTGAATTAGCTCTCACACCAATATTTGCGTCTAGAGCCTTGGCATTGAGGGCTATCTGAAAACGGCTGTGGCGCTGAAGTTGCCAGTGAATGTGGAGTTGGTGGCATGTGAAACCCGCATGTGGAGCATTCGTTTGTGTGGGATACTCTACCAGGTTCATTCCTAGATAATGCACTCAAAGGGCACTAAGCATAGAGTGTGAAAACTGAGTTTCCTTGAGAGCTGCTTGGAAGCCTGATGGTGTGTGAAGTTAGTGAGCCAAATGGAGTTGTTCTCCCACAAGAACCACTCGGCTGATCCTTCTTCAATATGCCCTTCACCAACATGCAGTGTTTTCTTGATTGAATTAGCTCTCACACCAATATTTGCATCTAGAGCCTTTGCATTGAGGGCTATCTGAAAACGGCTGTGGCGCTGAAGTTGCCTGTGAATGTGGAGTTGGTGGCATGTGAAACCCGCATGTGGAGCATTCATTTGTGTGGGATGCTCTACCAGGTTCATTCCTAGATAATGCACTCAAAGGGCACTAAGCATAGAGTGTGAAAACTGAGTTTCCTTGAGAGCTGCTTGGAAGCCTGATGGTGTGTGAAGTTAGTGAGCCAAATGGAGTTGTTCTCCCACAAGAACCACTCGGCTGATCCTTCTTCAATATGCCCTTCACCAACATGCAGTGTTTCCTTGATTGAATTAGCTCTCACACCAATATTTGCGTCTAGTGCCTTTGCATTGAGGGCTATCTGAAAACGGCTGTGGCGATGAAGTTGCCTGTGAATGTGGAGTTGGTGGCATGTGAAACCCGCATGTGGAGCATTCGTTTGTGTGGGATGCTCTACCAGGTTCATTTCAGTCCTAGCCATACAAAGGGCACTAAGCATAGAGTGTGAAAACTGAGTTTCCTTGAGAGCTGCTTGGAAGCCTGATGGTGTGTGAAGTTAGTGAGCCAAATGGAGTTGTTCTCCCACAAGAACCACTCGGCTGATCCTTCTTCAATATGCCCTTCACCAACATGCAGTGTTTCCTTGATTGAATTAGCTCTCACACCAATATTTGCGTCTAGAGCCTTTGCATTGAGGGCTATCTGAAAACGGCTGTGGCGCTGAAGTTGCCTGTGAATGTGGAGTTGGTGGCATGTGAAACCCGCATGTGGAGCATTCGTTTATGTGGGATGCTCTCCAAGATTCATTTCAGTCCTAGGCACTCATAGGGCACTAAGCATAGAGTGTGAAAACTGAGTTTCCTTGAGAGCTGCTTGGAAGCCTGATGGTGTGTGAAGTTAGTGAGCCAAATGGAGTTGTTCTCCCACAAGAACCACTCGGCTGATCCTTCTTCAATATGCCCTTCACCAACATGCAGTGTTTCCATGATTGAATTAGCTCTCACACCAATATTTGCGTCTAGAGCTTTTGCATTGAGGGCTATCTGAAAACGGCTGTGGCGCTGAAGTTGCCTGTGAATGTGGAGTTGGTGGCATGTGAAACCCGCATGTGGAGCATTCGTTTGTGTGGGATGCTCTACCAGGTTCATTCCTAGATAATGCACTCAAAGGGCACTAAGCATAGAGTGTGAAAACTGAGTTTCCTTGAGAGCTGCTTGGAAGCCTGATGGTGTGTGAAGTTAGTGAGCCAAATGGAGTTGTTCTCCCACAAGAACCACTCGGCTGATCCTTCTTCAATATGTCCTGCACCAACATGCAGTGTTTCCTTGATTGAATTAGCTCTCACACCAATATTTGCGTCTAGAGCCTTTGCATTGAGGGCTATCTGAAAACGGCTGTGGCGCTGAAGTTGCCTGTGAATGTGGAGTTGGTGGCATGTGAAACCCGCATGTGGAGCATTCGTTTGTGTGGGATGCTCTACCAGGTTCATTTCAGTCCTAGCCATACAAAGGGCACTAAGCATAGAGTGTGAAAACTGAGTTTCCTTGAGAGCTGCTTGGAAGCCTGATGGTGTGTGAAGTTAGTGAGCCAAATGGAGTTGTTCTCCCACAAGAACCACTCGGCTGATCCTTCTTCAATATGCCCTTCACCAACATGCAGTGTTTCCTTGATTGAATTAGCTCTCACACCAATATTTGCGTCTAGAGCCTTTGCATTGAGGGCTATCTGAAAACGGCTGTGGCGCTGAAGTTGCCTGTGAATGTGGAGTTGGTGGCATGTGAAACCCGCATGTGGAGCATTCGTTTGTGTGGGATGCTCTACCAGGTTCATTTCAGTCCTAGCCATACAAAGGGCACTAAGCATAGAGTGTGAAAACTGAGTTTCCTTGAGAGCTGCTTGGAAGCCTGATGGTGTGTGAAGTTAGTTAGCCAAATGGAGTTGTTCTCCCACAAGAAGCACTCGGCTGATCCTTCTTCAATATGTCCTTCACCAACATGCAGTGTTTCCTTGATTGAATTAGCTCTCACACCAATATTTGCGTCTAGAGCCTTTGCATTGAGGGCTATCTGAAAACGGCTGTGGCGCTGAAGTTGCCTGTGAATGTGGAGTTGGTGGCATGTGAAACCCGCATGTGGAGCATTCGTTTGTGTGGGATGCTCTACCAGGTTCATTTCAGTCCTAGCCATACAAAGGGCACTAAGCATAGAGTGTGAAAACTGAGTTTCCTTGAGAGCTGCTTGGAAGCCTGATGGTGTGTGAAGTTAGTTAGCCAAATGGAGTTGTTCTCCCACAAGAAGCACTCGGCTGATCCTTCTTCAATATGCCCTTCACCAACATGCAGTGTTTCCTTGATTGAATTAGCTCTCACACCAATATTTGCGTCTAGAGCCTTTGCATTGAGGGCTATCTGAAAACGGCTGTGGCGCTGAAGTTGCCTGTGAATGTGGAGTTGGTGGCATGTGAAACCCGCATGTGGAGCATTCGTTTGTGTGGGATGCTCTACCAGGTTCATTTCAGTCCTAGCCATACAAAGGGCACTAAGCATAGAGTGTGAAAACTGAGTTTCCTTGAGAGCTGCTTGGAAGCCTGATGGTGTGTGAAGTTAGTGAGCCAAATGGAGTTGTTCTCCCACAAGAACCGCTCGGCTGATCCTTCTTCAATATGCCCTTCACCAACATGCAGTGTTTCCTTGATTGAATTAGCTCTCACACCAATATTTGCGTCTAGAGCCTTTGCATTGAGGGCTATGTGAAAACGGCTGTGGCGCTGAAGTTGCCTGTGAATGTGGAGTTGGTGGCATGTGAAACCCGCATGTGGAGCATTCGTTTATGTGGGATGCTCTCCAAGCTTCATTTCAGTCCTAGGCACTCATAGGGCACTAAGCATAGAGTGTGAAAACTGAGTTTCCTTGAGAGCTGCTTGGAAGCCTGATGGTGTGTGAAGTTAGTGAGCCAAATGGAGTTGTTCTCCCACAAGAACCACTCGCCTCATTCTTCTTCAATATGCCCTTCACCAACATGCAGTGTTTCCTTGATTGAATTAGCTCTCACACCAATATTTGCGTCTAGAGCCTTTGCATTGAGGGCTATCTGAAAACGGCTGTGGCGCTGAAGTTGCCTGTGAATGTGGAGTTGGTGGCATGTGAAACCCGCATGTGGAGCATTCGTTTGTGTGGGATGCTCTACCAGGTTCATTCCTAGATAATGCTCTCAAAGAGCAAAAAGAATAGAGTGTGAAAACTGAGTTTCCTTGAGAGCTGCTTGGAATCCTGATGGTGTGTGAAGTTAGTGAGCCAAATGGAGTTGTTCTCCCACAAGAACCACTCGGCTGATCCTTCTTCAATATGCCCTTCACCAACATGCAGTGTTTCCTTGATTGAATTAGCTCTCACACCAATATTTGCATCTAGAGCCTTTGCATTGAGGGCTATCTGAAAACGGCTGTGGCGCTGAAGTTGCCTGTGAATGTGGAGTTGGTGGCATGTGAAACCCGCATGTGGAGCATTCATTTGTGTGGATGCTCTACCAGGTTCATTCCTAGATAATGCACTCAAAGGGCACTAAGCATAGAGTGTGAAAACTGAGTTTCCTTGAGAGCTGCTTGGAAGCCATGATGGTGTGTGAAGTTAGTGAGCCAAATGGAGTTGTTCTCCCACAAGAACCACTCGGCTGATCCTTCTTCAATATGCCCTTCACCAACATGCAGTGTTTCCTTGATTGAATTAGCTCTCACACCAATATTTGCGTCTAGAGCCTTTGCATTGAGGGCTATCTGAAAACGGCTGTGGCGCTGAAGTTGCCTGTGAATGTGGAGTTGGTGGCATGTGAAACCCGCATGTGGAGCATTCGTTTATGTGGGATGCTCTCCAAGCTTCATTTCAGTCCTAGACACTCATAGGGCACTAAGAATAGAGTGTGAAAACTGAGTTTCCTTGAGAGCTGCTTGGAAGCCTGATGGTGTGTGACGTTAGTGTGCCAAATGGAGTTGTTCTCCCACAAGAACCACTCGGCTGATCCTTCTTCAATATGCCCTTCACCAACATGCAGTGTTTCCTTGATTGAATTAGCTCTCACACCAATATTTGCGTCTAGAGCCTTTGCATTGAGAGCTATCCGAAAACGGCTGTGGCGCTGAAGTTGCCTGTGAATGTGGAGTTGGTGGCATGTGAAACCCGCATGTGGAGCATTCGTTTGTGTGGGATGCTCTACCAGGTTCATTCCTAGATAATGCACTCAAAGAGCACTAAGCATAGAGTGTGAAAACTGAGTTTCCTTGAGAGCTGCTTGGAAGCCTGATGGTGTGTGAAGTTAGTGAGCCAAATGGAGTTGTTCTCCCACAAGAACCAGTCGGCTGATCCTTCTTCAATACGCCCTTCACCAACATGCAGTGTTTCCTTGATTGAATTAGCTCTCACACCAATATTTGCGTCTAGAGCCTTTGCATTGAGGGCTATCTGAAAACGGCTGTGGCGCTGAAGTTGCCTGTGAATGTGGAGTTGGTGGCATGTGAAACCCGCATGTGGAGCATTCGTTTGTGTGGGATGCTCTCCAAGCTTCATTTCAGTACTAGGCACTCATAGGGCACTAAGCATAGAGTGTGAAAACTGAGTTTCCTTGAGAGCTGCTTGGAAGCCTGATGGTGTGTGAAGTTAGTGAGCCAAATGGAATTGTTCTCCCACAAGAACCACTCGGCTGATCCTTCTTCAATATGCCCTTCACCAACATGCAGTGTTTCCTTGATTGAATTAGCTCTCACACCAATATTTGCGTCTAGAGCCTTTGCATTGAGGGCTATCTGAAAACGGCTGTGGCGCTGAAGTTGCCTGTGAATGTGGAGTTGGTGGCATGTGAAACCCGCATGTGGAGCATTCGTTTATGTGGGATGGTCTCCCAGCTTCATTTCAGTCCTAGGAACTCAAAGGGCACTAAGCGTAGAGTGTGAAAACTGAGTTTCCTTGAGAGCTGCTTGGAAGCCTGATGGTGTGTGAAGTTAGTGAGCCAAATGCAGTTGTTCTCCCACAAGAACCACTCGGCTGATCCTTCTTCAATATGCCCTTCACCAACATGCAGAGTTTCCTTGATTGAATTAGCTCTCACACCAATATTTGCGTCTAGAGCCTTTGCATTGAGGGCTATCTGAAAACGGCTGTGGCGCTGAAGTTGCCTGTGAATGTGGAGTTGGTGGCATGTGAAACCCGCATGTGGAGCATTCGTTTGTGTGGGATGCTCTCCAAGCTTCCTTTCAGTCCTAGCCATACAAAGAGCACTAAGCATAGAGTGTGAAAACTGAGTTTCCTTGAGAGATGCTTGGAAGCCTGATGGTGTGTGAAGTTAGTGAGCCAAATGGAATTGTTCTCCCACAAGAACCACTCGGCTGATTTTTCTTCAATATGCCCTTCACCAACATGCAGTGTTTCCTTGATTGAATTAGCTCTCACACCAATATTTGCGTCTAGAGCCTTTGCATTGAGGGCTATCTGAAAACGGCTGTGGCGCTGAAGTTGCCTGTGAATGTGGAGTTGGTGGCATGTGAAACCCGCATGTGGAGCATTCGTTTATGTGGGATGCTTTACCAGGTTCATTTCAGTCCTAGGCACTCAAAGGGCACTAAGCATAGAGTGTGAAAACTGAGTTTCCTTGAGAGCTGCTTGGAAGCCTGATGGTGTTTGAAGTTAGTGAACCAAATGCACTTGTTCTCCCACAAGAACCACTCGGCTTATCCTTCTTCAATATGCCCTTCACCAACATGCAGTGTTTCCTTGATTGAATTAGCTCTCACACCAATATTTGCGTCTAGAGCCTTTGCATTGAGGGCTATCTGAAAACGGCTGTGGCGCTGAAGTTGCCTGTGAATGTGGAGTTGGTGGCATGTGAAACCCGCATGTGGAGCATTCGTTTATGTGGGATGCTGACCAAGCTTCATTTCAGTCCTATGCACTCAAAGGGCACTAAGCATATAGTGTGAAAACTGAGTTTCCTTGAGAGCTTCTTGGAAGCCTGATGGTGTGTGAAGTTAGTGAGCCAAATGGAGTTGTTCTCCCACAAGAACCACTCGGCTGATCCTTCTTCAATATGCCCTTCACCAACATGCAGTGTTTCCTTGATTGAATTAGCTCTCACACCAATATTTGCGTCTAGAGCCTTTGCATTGAGGGCTATCTGAAAACGGCTGTGGCGCTGAAGTTGCCTGTGAATGTGGAGTTGGTGGCATGTGAAACCCGCATGTGGAGCATTCGTTTGTGTGGGATGCTCTACCATGTTCATTCCTAGATAATGCACTCAAAGGGCACTAAGCATAGAGTGTGAAAACTGAGTTTCCTTGAGAGCTGTTTGGAAGCCTGATGGTGTGTGAAGTTAGTGAGCCAAATGGAGTTGTTCTCCCACAAGAACCACTCGGCTGATCCTTCTTCAATATGCCCTTCACCAACATGCAGTGTTTCCTTGATTGAATTAGCTCTCACACCAATATTTGTGTCTAGAGCCTTTGCATTGAGGGCTATCTGAAAATGGCTGTGGCGCTGAAGTTGCCTGTGAATGTGGAGTTGGTGGCATGTGAAACCCGCATGTGGAGCATTCGTTTATGTGGGATGGTCTCCCAGCTTCATTTCAGTCCTAGGAACTCAAAGGGCACTAAGCATAGAGTGTGAAAACTGAGTTTCCTTGAGAGCTGCTTGGAAGCCTGATGGTGTGTGAAGTTAGTGAGTCAAATGCAGTTGTTCTCCCACAAGAACCACTCGGCTGATCCTTCTTCAATATGCCCTTCACCAACATGCAGAGTTTCCTTGATTGAATTAGCTCTCACACCAATATTTGCGTCTAGAGCCTTTGCATTGAGGGCTATCTGAAAACGGCTGTGGCGCTGAAGTTGCCTGTGAATGTGGAGTTGGTGGCATGTGAAACCCGCATGTGGAGCATTCGTTTGTGTGGGATGCTCTCCAAGCTTCCTTTCAGTCCTAGCCATACAAAGAGCACTAAGCATAGAGTGTGAAAACTGAGTTTCCTTGAGAGCTGCTTGGAAGCCTGATGGTGTGTGAAGTTAGTGAGCCAAATGGAGTTGTTCTCCCACAAGAACCACTCGGCTGATTCTTCTTCAATATGCCCTTCACCAACATGCAGTGTTTCCTTGATTGAATTAGCTCTCACACCAATATTTGCGTCTAGAGCCTTTGCATTGAGGGCTATCTGAAAACGGCTGTGGCGCTGAAGTTGCCTGTGAATGTGGAGTTGGTGGCATGTGAAACCCGCATGTGGAGCATTCGTTTGTGTGGGATGCTCTACCAGGTTCATTCCTTGATAATGCACTCAAAGGGCACTAAGCATAGAGTGTGAAAACTGAGTTTCCTTGAGAGCTGCTTGGAAGCCTGATGGTGTGTGAAGTTAGTGAGCCAAATGGAGTTGTTCTCCCACAAGAACCACTCGGCTGATCCTTCTTCAATATGCCCTTCACCCACATGCAGTGTTTCCTTGATTGAATTAGCTCTCACACCAATATTTGCGTCTAGAGCCTTTGCATTGAGGGCTATCTGAAAACGGCTGTGGCGCTGAAGTTGCCAGTGAATGTGGAGTTGGTGGCATGTGAAACCCGCATGTGGAGCATTCGTTTGTGTGGGATGCTCTACCAGGTTCATTCCTAGATAATGCACTCAAAGGGCACTAAGCATAGAGTGTGAAAACTGAGTTTCCTTGAGAGCTGTTTGGAAGCCTGATGGTGTGTGAAGTTAGTGAATCCTATGGAGTTGTTCTCCCACAAGAACCACTCGGCTGATCCTTCTTCAATATGCCCTTCACCAACATGCAGTGTTTCCTTGATTGAATTAGCTCTCACACCAATATTTGCATCTAGATCCTTTGCATTGAGGGCTATCTGAAAACGGCTGTGGCGCTGAAGTTGCCTGTGAATGTGGAGTTGGTGGCATGTGAAACCCGCATGTGGAGCATTCGTTTGTGTGGGATGCTCTACCAGGTTCATTCCTTGATAATGCACTCAAAGGGCACTAAGCATAGAGTGTGAAAACTGAGTTTCCTTGAGAGCTGCTTGGAAGCCTGATGGTGTGTGAAGTTAGTGAGCCAAATGGAGTTGTTCTCCCACAAGAACCACTCGGCTGATCCTTCTTCAATATGCCCTGCACCAACATGCAGTGTTTCCTTGATTGAATTAGCTCTCACACCAATATTTGCGTCTACAGCCTTTGCATTGAGGGCTATCTGAAAACGGCTGTGGCGCTGAAGTTGCCTGTGAATGTGGAGTTGGTGGCATGTGAAACCCGCATGTGGAGCATTCGTTTGTGTGGGATGCTCTACCAGGTTCATTTCAGTCCTAGGCACTCAAAGGGCACTAAGCATAGAGTGTGAAAACTGAGTTTCCTTGAGAGCTGCTTGGAAGCCTGATGGTGTGTGAAGTTAGTGAGCCAAATGGAGTTGTTCTCCCACAAGAACCACTCGGCTGATCCTTCTTCAATATGCCCTTCACCAACATGCAGTGTTTCCTTGATTGAATTAGCTCTCACACCAATATTTGCGTCTAGAGCCTTTGCATTGAGGGCTATCTGAAAACGGCTGTGGCGCTGAAGTTGCCTGTGAATGTGGAGTTGGTGGCATGTGAAACCCGCATGTGGGGCATTCGTTTATGTGGGATGCTCTCCAAGCTTCATTTCATTCCTAGATAATGCACTCATAGGGCACTAAGAATAGAGTGTGAAAACTGAGTTTCCTTGAGAGCTGGTTGGAAGCCTGATGGTGTGTGACGTTAGTGTGCCAAATGGAGTTGTTCTCCCACAAGAACCACTCGGCTGATCCTTCTTCAATATGCCCTTCACCAACATGCAGTGTTTCCTTGATTGAATTAGCTCTCACACCAATATTTGCGTCTAGAGCCTTGGCATTGAGGGCTATCTGAAAACGGCTGTGGCGCTGAAGTTGCCAGTGAATGTGGAGTTGGTGGCATGTGAAACCCGCATGTGGAGCATTCGTTTGTGTGGGATACTCTACCAGGTTCATTCCTAGATAATGCACTCAAAGGGCACTAAGCATAGAGTGTGAAAACTGAGTTTCCTTGAGAGCTGCTTGGAAGCCTGATGGTGTGTGAAGTTAGTGAGCCAAATGGAGTTGTTCTCCCACAAGAACCACTCGGCTGATCCTTCTTCAATATGCCCTTCACCAACATGCAGTGTTTTCTTGATTGAATTAGCTCTCACACCAATATTTGCATCTAGAGCCTTTGCATTGAGGGCTATCTGAAAACGGCTGTGGCGCTGAAGTTGCCTGTGAATGTGGAGTTGGTGGCATGTGAAACCCGCATGTGGAGCATTCATTTGTGTGGGATGCTCTACCAGGTTCATTCCTAGATAATGCACTCAAAGGGCACTAAGCATAGAGTGTGAAAACTGAGTTTCCTTGAGAGCTGCTTGGAAGCCTGATGGTGTGTGAAGTTAGTGAGCCAAATGGAGTTGTTCTCCCACAAGAACCACTCGGCTGATCCTTCTTCAATATGCCCTTCACCAACATGCAGTGTTTCCTTGATTGAATTAGCTCTCACACCAATATTTGCGTCTAGTGCCTTTGCATTGAGGGCTATCTGAAAACGGCTGTGGCGATGAAGTTGCCTGTGAATGTGGAGTTGGTGGCATGTGAAACCCGCATGTGGAGCATTCGTTTGTGTGGGATGCTCTACCAGGTTCATTTCAGTCCTAGCCATACAAAGGGCACTAAGCATAGAGTGTGAAAACTGAGTTTCCTTGAGAGCTGCTTGGAAGCCTGATGGTGTGTGAAGTTAGTGAGCCAAATGGAGTTGTTCTCCCACAAGAACCACTCGGCTGATCCTTCTTCAATATGCCCTTCACCAACATGCAGTGTTTCCTTGATTGAATTAGCTCTCACACCAATATTTGCGTCTAGAGCCTTTGCATTGAGGGCTATCTGAAAACGGCTGTGGCGCTGAAGTTGCCTGTGAATGTGGAGTTGGTGGCATGTGAAACCCGCATGTGGAGCATTCGTTTATGTGGGATGCTCTCCAAGCTTCATTTCAGTCCTAGGCACTCATAGGGCACTAAGCATAGAGTGTGAAAACTGAGTTTCCTTGAGAGCTGCTTGGAAGCCTGATGGTGTGTGAAGTTAGTGAGCCAAATGGAGTTGTTCTCCCACAAGAACCACTCGGCTGATCCTTCTTCAATATGCCCTTCACCAACATGCAGTGTTTCCATGATTGAATTAGCTCTCACACCAATATTTGCGTCTAGAGCTTTTGCATTGAGGGCTATCTGAAAACGGCTGTGGCGCTGAAGTTGCCTGTGAATGTGGAGTTGGTGGCATGTGAAACCCGCATGTGGAGCATTCGTTTGTGTGGGATGCTCTACCAGGTTCATTCCTAGATAATGCACTCAAAGGGCACTAAGCATAGAGTGTGAAAACTGAGTTTCCTTGAGAGCTGCTTGGAAGCCTGATGGTGTGTGAAGTTAGTGAGCCAAATGGAGTTGTTCTCCCACAAGAACCACTCGGCTGATCCTTCTTCAATATGTCCTGCACCAACATGCAGTGTTTCCTTGATTGAATTAGCTCTCACACCAATATTTGCGTCTAGAGCCTTTGCATTGAGGGCTATCTGAAAACGGCTGTGGCGCTGAAGTTGCCTGTGAATGTGGAGTTGGTGGCATGTGAAACCCGCATGTGGAGCATTCGTTTGTGTGGGATGCTCTACCAGGTTCATTTCAGTCCTAGCCATACAAAGGGCACTAAGCATAGAGTGTGAAAACTGAGTTTCCTTGAGAGCTGCTTGGAAGCCTGATGGTGTGTGAAGTTAGTGAGCCAAATGGAGTTGTTCTCCCACAAGAACCACTCGGCTGGTCCTTCTTCAATATGCCCTTCACCAACATGCAGTGTTTCCTTGATTGAATTAGCTCTCACACCAATATTTGCGTCTAGAGCCTTTGCATTGAGGGCTATCTGAAAACGGCTGTGGCGCTGAAGTTGCCTGTGAATGTGGAGTTGGTGGCATGTGAAACCCGCATGTGGAGCATTCGTTTGTGTGGGATGCTCTACCAGGTTCATTTCAGTCCTAGCCATACAAAGGGCACTAAGCATAGAATGTGAAAACTGAGTTTCCTTGAGAGCTGCTTGGAAGCCTGATGGTGTGTGAAGTTAGTGAGCCAAATGGAGTTGTTCTCCCACAAGAACCACTCGGCTGATCCTTCTTCAATATGCCCTTCACCAACATGCAGTGTTTTCTTGATTGAATTAGCTCTCACACCAATATTTGCATCTAGAGCCTTTGCATTGAGGGCTATCTGAAAACGGCTGTGGCGCTGAAGTTGCCTGTGAATGTGGAGTTGGTGGCATGTGAAACCCGCATGTGGAGCATTCATTTGTGTGGGATGCTCTACCAGGTTCATTCCTAGATAATGCACTCAAAGGGCACTAAGCATAGAGTGTGAAAACTGAGTTTCCTTGAGAGCTGCTTGGAAGCCTGATGGTGTGTGAAGTTAGTGAGCCAAATGGAGTTGTTCTCCCACAAGAACCACTCGGCTGATCCTTCTTCAATATGCCCTTCACCAACATGCAGTGTTTCCTTGATTGAATTAGCTCTCACACCAATATTTGCGTCTAGAGCCTTTGCATTGAGGGCTATCTGAAAACGGCTGTGGCGCTGAAGTTGCCTGTGAATGTGGAGTTGGTGGCATGTGAAACCCGCATGTGGAGCATTCGTTTATGTGGGATGCGCTCCAAGCTTCATTTCAGTCCTAGGCACTCATAGGGCACTAAGCATAGAGTGTGAAAACTGAGTTTCCTTGAGAGCTGCTTGGAAGCCTGATGGTGTGTGACGTTAGTGTGCCAAATGGTGTTGTTCTCCCACAAGAACCACTCGCCTCATTCTTCTTCAATATGCCCTTCACCAACATGCAGTGTTTCCTTGATTGAATTAGCTCTCACACCAATATTTGCGTCTAGAGCCTTTGCATTGAGGGCTATCTGAAAACGGCTGTGGCGCTGAAGTTGCCTGTGAATGTGGAGTTGGTGGCATGTGAAACCCGCATGTGGAGCATTCGTTTGTGTGGGATGCTCTACCAGGTTCATTCCTAGATAATGCACTCAAAGGGCACTAAGCATAGAGTGTGAAAACTGAGTTTCCTTGAGAGCTGCTTGGAAGCCTGATGGTGTGTGAAGTTAGTGAGCCAAATGGAGTTGTTCTCCCACAAGAACCACTCGGCTGATCCTTCTTCAATATGCCCTTCACCAACATGCAGTGTTTCCTTGATTGAATTAGCTCTCACACCAATATTTGCGTCTAGAGCCTTTGCATTGAGGGCTATCTGAAAACGGCTGTGGCGCTGAAGTTGCCTGTGAATGTGGAGTTGGTGGCATGTTGAAACCCGCATGTGGAGCATTCGTTTGTGTGGGATGCTCTACCAGGTTCATTCCTAGATAATGCACTCAAAGGGCACTAAGCATAGAGCGTGAAAAACTGAGTTTCCTTGAGAGCTGCTTGGAAGCCTGATGGTGTGTGAAGTTAGTGAGCCAAATGGAGTTGTTCTCCCACAAGAACCACTCGGCTGATCCTTCTTCAATATGCCCTTCACCAACATGCAGTGTTTCCTTGATTGAATTAGCTCTCACACCAATATTTGCGTCTAGAGCCTTTGCATTGAGGGCTATCTGAAAACGGCTGTGGCGCTGAAGTTGCCTGTGAATGTGGAGTTGGTGGCATGTGAAACCCGCATGTGGAGCATTCGTTTGTGTGGGATGCTCTACCAGGTTCATTTCAGTCCTAGCCATACAAAGGGCACTAAGCATAGAGTGTGAAAACTGAGTTTCCTTGAGAGCTGCTTGGAAGCCTGATGGTGTGTGAAGTTAGTGAGCCAAATGTAGTTGTTCTCCCACAAGAACCACTCGGCTGATCCTTCTTCAATATGCCCTTCACCAACATGCAGTGTTTTCTTGATTGAATTAGCTCTCACACCAATATTTGCATCTAGAGCCTTTGCATTGAGGGCTATCTGAAAACGGCTGTGGCGCTGAAGTTGCCTGTGAATGTGGAGTTGGTGGCATGTGAAACCCGCATGTGGAGCATTCATTTGTGTGGGATGCTCTACCAGGTTCATTCCTAGATAATGCACTCAAAGGGCACTAAGCATAGAGTGTGAAAACTGAGTTTCCTTGAGAGCTGCTTGGAAGCCTGATGGTGTGTGAAGTTAGTGAGCCAAATGGAGTTGTTCTCCCACAAGAACCACTCGGCTGATCCTTCTTCAATATGCCCTTCACCAACATGCAGTGTTTCCTTGATTGAATTAGCTCTCACACCAATATTTGCGTCTAGAGCCTTTGCATTGAGGGCTATCTGAAAACGGCTGTGGCGCTGAAGTTGCCTGTGAATGTGGAGTTGGTGGCATGTGAAACCCGCATGTGGAGCATTCGTTTGTGTGGGATGCTCTACCAGGTTCATTCCTAGATAATGCACTCAAAGGGCAATAAGAATAGAGTGTGAAAACTGAGTTTCCTTGAGAGCTGCTTGGAAGCCTGATGGTGTGTGAAGTTAGTGAGCCAAATGGAGTTGTTCTCCCACAAGAACCACTCGGCTGATCCTTCTTCAATATGCCCTTCACCAACATGCAGTGTTTCCTTGATTGAATTAGCTCTCACACCAATATTTGCGTCTAGAGCCTTTGCATTGAGGGCTATCTGAAAACGGCTGTGGCGCTGAAGTTTTCTGTGAATGTGGAGTTGGTGGCATGTGAAACCCGCATGTGGAGCATTCGTTTGTGTGGGATGCTCTACCAGGTTCATTTCAGTCCTAGCCATACAAAGGGCACTAAGCATAGAGTGTGAAAACTGAGTTTCCTTGAGAGCTGCTTGGAAGCCTGATGGTGTGTGAAGTTAGTGAGCCAAATGGAGTTGTTCTCCCACAAGAACCACTCGGCTGATCCTTCTTCAATATGCCCTTCACCAACATGCAGTGTTTCCTTGATTGAATTAGCTCTCACACCAATATTTGCGTCTAGAGCCTTTGCATTGAGGGCTATCTGAAAACGGCTGTGGCGCTGAAGTTGCCTGTGAATGTGGAGTTGGTGGCATGTGAAACCCGCATGTGGAGCATTCGTTTATGTGGGATGCTCTCCAAGATTCATTTCATTCCTAGGCACTCATAGGGCACTAAGCATAGAGTGTGAAAACTGAGTTTCCTTGAGAGCTGCTTGGAAGCCTGATGGTGTGTGACGTTAGTGTGCCAAATGGAGTTGTTCTCCCACAAGAACCACTCGGCTGATTCTTCTTCAATATGCCCTTCACCAACATGCAGTGTTTCCTTGATTGAATTAGCTCTCACACCAATATTTGCGTCTAGAGCCTTTGCATTGAGGGCTATCTGAAAACGGCTGTGGCGCTGAAGTTGCCTGTGAATGTGGAGTTGGTGGCATGTGAACCCCGCATGTGGAGCATTCGTTTATGTGGGATGCTCTACCAGGTTCATTCCTAGATAATGCACTCAAAGGGCACTAAGCATAGAGTGTGAAAACTGAATTTCCTTGAGAGCTGCTTGGAAGCCTGATGGTGTGTGAAGTTAGTGAGCCAAATGGAGTTGTTCTCCCACAAGAACCACTCGGCTGATCCTTCTTCAATATGCCCTTCACCAGCATGCAGTGTTTCCTTGATTGAATTAGCTCTCACACCAATATTTGCGTCTAGAGCCTTTGCATTGAGGGCTATCTGAAAACGGCTGTGGCGCTGAAGTTGCCTGTGAATGTGGAGTTGGTGGCATGTGAAACCCGCATGTGGAGCATTCGTTTATGTGGGATGCTCTCCAAGCTTGATTTCAGTCCTAGGCACTCATAGGGCACTAAGCATAGAGTGTGAAAACTGAGTTTCCTTGAGAGCTGCTTGGAAGCCTGATGGTGTGTGACGTTAGTGTGCCAAATGGAGTTGTTCTCCCACAAGAACCACTCGGCTGATTCTTCTTCAATATGCCCTTCACCAACATGCAGTGTTTCCTTGATTGAATTAGCTCTCACACCAATATTTGCGTCTAGAGCCTTTGCATTGAGGGCTATCTGAAAACGGCTGTGGCGCTGAAGTTGCCTGTGAATGTGGAGTTGGTGGCATGTGAAACCCGCATGTGGAGCATTCGTTTGTGTGGGATGCTCTACCAGGTTCATTCCTAGATAATGCACTCAAAGGGCAATAAGAATAGAGTGTGAAAACTGAGTTTCCTTGAGAGCTGCTTGGAAGCCTGATGGTGTGTGAAGTTAATGAGCCAAATGGAGTTGTTCTCCCACAAGAACCACTCGGCTGATCCTTCTTCAATATGCCCTTCACCAACATGCAGTGTTTCCTTGATTGAATTAGCTCTCACACCAATATTTGCGTCTAGAGCCTTTGCATTGAGGGCTATCTGAAAACGGCTGTGGCGCTGAAGTTGCCTGTGAATGTGGAGTTGCTGGCATGTGAAACCCGCATGTGGAGCATTCGTTTATGCGGGATGCTCTCCAAGCTTCATTTCATTCCTAGGCACTCAAAGGGCACTAAGCATAGAGTGTGAAAACTGAGTTTCCTTGAGAGCTGCTTGGAAGCCTGATGGTGTTTGAAGTTAGTGAGCCAAATGCACTTGTTCTCCCACAAGAACCACTCGGCTGATCCTTCTTCAATATGCCCTTCACCAACATGCAGTGTTTCCTTGATTGAATTAGCTCTCACACCAATATTTGCGTCTAGAGCCTTTGCATTGAGGGCTATCTGAAAACGGCTGTGGCGCTGAAGTTGCCTGTGAATGTGGAGTTGGTGGCATGTGAAACCCGCATGTGGATTATTCGTTTGTGTGGGATGCTCTACCAGGTTCATTCCTAGATAATGCACTCAAAGGGCACTAAGCATAGAGTGTGAAAACTGAGTTTCCTTGAGAGCTGCTTGGAAGGCTGATGGTGTGTGAAGTTAGTGAGCCAAATGGAGTTGTTCTCCCACAAGAACCACTCGGCTGATCCTTCTTCAATATGCCCTTCACCAACATGCAGTGTTTCCTTGATTGAATTAGCTCTCACACCAATATTTGCGTCTAGAGCCTTTGCATTGAGGGCTATCTGAAAACGGCTGTGGCGCTGAAGTTGCCTGTGAATGTGGAGTTGGTGGCATGTGAAACCCGCATGTGGGGCATTCGTTTATGTGGGATGCTCTCCAAGGTTCATTTCATTCCTAGGCACTCATAGGGCACTAAGCATAGAGTGTGAAAACTGAGTTTCCTTGAGAGCTGCTTGGAAGCCTGATGGTGTGTGAAGTTAGTGAGCCAAATGGAGTTGTTCTCCCACAAGAACCACTCGGCTGATTCTTCTTCAATATGCCCTTCACCAACATGCAGTGTTTCCTTGATTGAATTAGCTCTCACACCAATATTTGCATCTAGAGCCTTTGCATTGAGGGCTATCTGAAAACGGCTGTGGCGCTGAAGTTGCCTGTGAATGTGGAGTTGGTGGCATGTGAAACCCGCATGTGGAGCATTCGTTTGTGTGGGATGCTCTACCAGGTTCATTCCTAGATAATGCACTCAAAGGGCACTAAGCATAGAGCGTGAAAACTGAGTTTCCTTGAGAGCTGCTTGGAAGCCTGATGGTGTGTGAAGTTAGTGAGCCAAATGGAGTTGTTCTCCCACAAGAACCACTCGGCTGATCCTTCTTCAATATGCCCTTCACCAACATGCAGTGTTTCCTTGATTGAATTAGCTCTCACACCAATATTTGCGTCTAGAGCCTTTGCATTGAGGGCTATCTGAAAACGGCTGTGGCGCTGAAGTTGCCTGTGAATGTGGAGTTGGTGGCATGTGAAACCCGCATGTGGAGCATTCGTTTATGTGGGATGCTCTCCAAGCTTCATTTCAGTCCTAGGCACTCATAAGGCACTAAGCATAGAGTGTGAAAACTGAGTTTCCTTGAGAGCTGCTTGGAAGCCTGATGGTGTGTGACGTTAGTGTGCCAAATGGAGTTGTTCTCCCACAAGAACCACTCGGCTGATTCTTCTTCAATATGCCCTTCACCAACATGCAGTGTTTCCTTGATTGAATTAGCTCTCACACCAATATTTGCGTCTAGAGCCTTTGCATTGAGGGCTATCTGAAAACGGCTGTGGCGCTGAAGTTGCCTGTGAATGTGGAGTTGGTGGCATGTGAAACCCGCATGTGGAGCATTCGTTTGTGTGGGATGCTCTACCAGGTTCATTCCTAGATAATGCACTCAAAGGGCACTAAGCATAGAGTGTGAAAACTGAGTTTCCTTGAGAGCTGCTTGGAAGCCTGATGGTGTGTGAAGTTAGTGAGCCAAATGGAGTTGTTCTCGAACAAGAACCACTCGG